>NC_056739.1:1425077134-1425087134 GCF_019279795.1 Protopterus annectens | reverse complement strand
TTGAAGGAGAAGTGGGACGTCATAAGGAGGTGTTATAGGGGGAGGCAACAGAGCAGGGAGCAAAGGGGGGAAGGGGTGGACAAAGGATATCAAGGAGGAAAATTCGAGCAGAAATGGGCTACGTGGAGAGAAAGTATGCTTAGTGGATGAACAAGAAAGTGATTAAAGGCAGCAAAAAACAATCAGAGAGCTGCTGAGAGCTGCAGGTATGAAGAATAGGTAAGGGGGGAGGAAAAGCAGGGAAGGGAATGAAAGTAGAAGTGCAGTAGCAGTGAGAAGTAGAATTAAAATATGAGGAGAACAAGGATGGCCAAAGGAGGGAGCAAGGTCTACTTAAGAGTGCTCGGGGCAACACTGTATCTAGGTGTAATAAAGGGAGAACAAAGAAGAAAGTATAAGGAGATGTCCTAGTTTAGGGCGCCATCTAGTGGGCAAAGAGGGATAATACAGTAGTAGTGAGCAAGTGAACACACACACACATAGGAGATAATAGGATTTGTGAAGGATGCTGGAGGTAGGAAGGTGCAGGAGACTAGACAAAAAGAGGAAACAGAAGCAAGAGACAATCCAAGGAGAGGGAAGGAGGAAGAATAGAAAGTGGTGTGTAAGGGAGTAAGGCTGCTAGGTGGTTTGGCCCTGTCGTGTAGTTACATACAAACAGTAGGGATGAGCAAGTGTACAGTTTTACTGCTAATTAATTCA
Organism: Protopterus annectens; assembly: GCF_019279795.1. NCBI lineage: Eukaryota > Metazoa > Chordata > Ceratodontiformes > Protopteridae > Protopterus > Protopterus annectens. The sequence goes on along the minus strand of NC_056739.1, from coordinate 1,425,086,432 downwards.
AACACATACTTGCTTGCCTCCTGGAGAACAGGGTTACTAAGTAGGATGGCAAGTTCTTTGTTATGGATGAGTTAGGAGAATTTGTTTGCTGGGGGTCCTTCCACCGGGTAGGTAGACTTTTAACAATTCAACTGTGAGGTAGTAGTTTCAAACAGAGTATAAAATGGCGCTAGGGCCAAAACACACACAGCAGCTGGGGAGAAATCCAAGGTATTAAAATATATATATATATATATATATATATATATATATATATATATATACACACACACACACACACACACACACACACACACACACACACACACACACACACACACACACACACACACGCACACACACGCACACACGCACACACGCACACACACACACACACAGAGTAAAAGCACAACATAGGACACATTAACCATAATATGAATACAAGAAGTGAAAGAAAACTGAAAAGAAAGGGATGGCTCCTCATTAGTAAAGCCTGTAGTATTATAAGAAGTGGTAAAAGAACAAGCTTGAAATTTCCAGGTTTCACCTATGGGAATGTCAATAGGCAGTACATGGAAAACAATAAGGAGTAATGAGGAATTAAGTACTGTGCCAGACAACAGCATGACTGTGTCATGTACAGAAGGTAAGGAAGTAGTGTCAGGGAAGTGAATATTGACAGGAGGAGTAGAAGGAGACACCCCTGGCCAAAATCGTCAATAAGATATAAGCAATGGATGTAAGAACTGAAGAGCACATGTCCAGTATGAATGACAAGAAGCAGGAAACAAGTTGTAGAGAGTATCCCTTCTTATATTTTGCACCTAGCTGCAGTTAAAGAATCAACAGGAAAAATCCGGGTTGAAAAATGGAAGCTAAGCATGAACTACTTGATGAGAAAATTTCCAAACATGACAATGCATGCTGGAAAAATCTAAGGTCTGTTAATGTTCTTGAAAAGTAGGTATGGAACAGTTGCAAGAGTTTTCAATAAACAGGTAATAGTGGAATGGATAGGCTTGACAAATGCTAAAGTTAAAATAGAGCAACCACATCAGGTGCATTTTCCAGTTAGGCTAAACATGAGCAATTTCTCCAGACCAGTGGCACCTCACGTCAAACCTTTCAAACAGAAAGAGGTGGTTTGCTTAATTTATGGAAGTCAGGGAATCAATTATTTCAGTTCAGGTTCCTGGGCAGTGAGACACTTCCCTTGTGCTACATTTGGTTGGAGACACATTGCTAAAGTTGCACTCAACTGTGAAGCAATATGGCTATTCTGAATTCCCTGTAGGCAAAGAGAAGAATGTGATGCCATGCCCAAAACTTCAATTTCCAAATGCAGAGGAAAATAATGTCCATGGCCCCTAAGGCATAAGACAGCAGGCAGCATGGCAAACCTCAGCAGCAGGCTGGCTAATGGGCATGTCAGTGGCAATAAAAATGCAGTGCACAATGGGCAGTGCCTTTATAATTGGTGTGTATGTGTGGACCACTACCCCCTTCTTAGTGTGTTGGGAACATTATCTAAAATGCATACTGGAGCATAAGTGTGATTACAGTAAAAGTATGAAAGATTTCCTCCATGCTGCAGCACACTTCTACATGTTGCAGTTCTATAAGCATTTACTGTACACTGTGCGTAACACTCTGGTTTCTTCTGTCCCTACGCACTTGGTTATTAAAGCTATGGGCATGGCAGTCTGTTCTTCTCTTTGCCCACAGGGAATTCACAACAGCCATATTTCTCTGTTGCTGAATGCCACTTCAGCCATATGTCCCCAACCAAGTGTACAGCATGGAAATATCTTGCTGCTTATGTGCCTGAACCCCAGTTATGCACAGTTATGGTGACACACAACTGGATTAACCGGGCCTACTTGCTGGCCATCAAGCAGGCGAGTAATAAGTTTCAAATGGCCATAACACTTTGTAATCAAAGGGGTGTAATGCTTTGGCTGATGTAATCAGCTTTCTTTAAAGTATTAGATTGAATACAATTTATTTAACTGGAGAATGCATTAAGGCAGCTAAAGACTATAAGCAGACCAATTCAGAAGTCCAGAGCCATGCTTTGTCTGTGTTACAAGGTACATAAATAGCAGAAGCAGATTACCCACATACCACAAAGATTGAGAGGTTTGACCTATTTTGTTTTTTTTTTTTTGGCAAAGAATGTTGGCCCATTAAAAGCAACATAAGAAGACAAACTGCATATTCTGACAGAGAACATAATATTTGATTTTAGTTGCTGGTCTGAAGTATTGTAATTTGCAGAGGCTAACTTGACAACATTTGTTGGTGGGATGCTAGAATGGCCTATTTGTCCAAGGCAGGTGAGATGTTATGTCATTGAGCTAAGTTAGAACTTAATAGACAATATGTACTAGATCGATTGCAAGGACCTGGCCAATAAAAGAAAATACTAGGTTTGCATACCAATTATTATGTGAGACCTGCTATTCTTAGTTCTGCTAAAGTGTTTAAAGGGTGAGCATTTTAAGTTATTAATACTCAAAGACAGTTGACCAACAGTATACTTCACTTGGGGAACTGTGATATGGATTTTACTTCAAGTGCATAGTACATAATAGTAAGGTCAAATGCCACAGCATGCTTTACTGTTTAATTCTGAATTTTTAAAAAATACTGCTAGTAATTGCAGTTTATTTTAAAATAAATGAATAGAAAGAATATCGATATTTATCGAGTATATGAAATGCATTAGTGGTTTCACTTGCCCAGTCCACCTCCATTTTTTATATATAGAGGTGAACACAAAATTTTGCTGGTGGGAAAGAAGGCTCAATACTGTTCTTGTAAAGGATGGATTATGTAATTATATGTGGATTATTGAATAGATAAGGGCAAGAGTCACAACTAAAACAGGTTTAAACTTACTAAACCCACCTTAGAAACCAACAAGTAGGAAGCTTTCACCTCTATAGAGAACTGTCTAAATGCATTTCAATTCCTCTTAAACCCCAGCAAAACCAAACTAACCTTATTCTTTCCCCAAAACATAAAAAAACCCACTGACCTTAATATTATCTCCTCAAACACAAACATTGAAAATGCCACCAGTACAAAATTAATGGTTGCCATTGATAACAAGTTAAAATTTGCTCAACATATTGACACTGCAGTCAAGATGACATACTGCAAACTAGGTACAGAGCAAAGCACCTGCTAAGTAAATATATTGAAAGATAGTGTCTACCTCCCTTCTCCATAGTACTTTCTCTTATGCCTCAACAATATTATATATCCCAATTCTTCCACCAAATCCAAACTAGAAGGCACCTACAACAAAATTAGCAAATTCACCTGCACCCACCAAACTGCTCCTATCACTGCATGGTGCTCAGTTCCCTCAGCTGGTTTAAACTTCAACACATCACCACCTTCCAGCTACTCAGACATGCAAAATACTTCACCATCCACATAAAACAAATTCACTGTCAAATCACATCCAATGGCATGTGCCAAACAGAGCCCTATGAACCTCAGAACTTAAATGAACTTTTGCTACTAAATCTAGTAATTATTATAGTGACTTACTATTCTCTCTTGCCATCTCCAAGCCATGGAATGAACTTCTAATTCACATCAGCCTTAAATAACATGCAACAATTCAAATCTGGGCTAAAATATCATCTAGCAACTAACAAACTATGCAGCTGAACCACACCTACAGTCTGAAGATATGTAACCCTAACTCTGGCTGCTATGGATACTATACAATTTATTTTATTTATTTATTTTTATTTTATTTAAATTTGTTGACTGGGAGTGTCCGATGGACGTGGGTCCATTTTCAGCGGAGGCCCAGGGAGAAAAGCTCCACAGTAAAATAAACAGACAGTAGTTACATTGGATTACATAGTGATTAACAATTTAACATAGAAATTACTTACAACATATTTACAGATGAAGAACATAGTACATCAGTAGACAACTAGAATCTTTATCTGTGAAGTACATAACAGGCATTAACAAATGAAACAATGAGAAGTTCCTGCTGTATAATAAGTACTAGGCTTATGAGCATCTGAGCTTGCTATCATCAAGGTAGTTAGTGGAGGTGAAAGAAAGGTAGTAGTTGGATGGGGTGGATGATATTAGAGTGGGAGTTGCAAGGGCATAGCCAGCATGTTTTTAGGTGCGCTTTTAATAAAGTTTTGAAGTTGGTGCATGATGGTACGAAGATAATTGTGGGTGGGAGTGAGTTCCATAATTTGGCTATGGCGCAAGAGAATAGTGCTTCACCAGCAGAGTTATCGGCTTTAGTGATCTGCAAGTGATTTTTGTTGCTGGATCTTAGTGGTCTGGTGGTGCAATAGGGTTGGAGTAGATTCTGGAGGGATGGGACATTTAGTGGATGGTTTACTAGTTTGTGGGCGAGTGAGAGTTGATACCACTGAAGGAGGTGAGGGAGTTCAAGCCAGCCCAGTTCAGCAAGTGAGAGACAGTGGAGACTACGGTAGGATGCCCCTGTGGCGAATTTTGTGATTTTGTTGTAGCAGGTCTCTAGCTTGTTTAGATCACATTGCCTGAGGTTGGTATATACTGGAGAGGCATAAAGTAGGGTGGAGATAAGGTGGGAATTTGCTATTGAAATATTTGCTGCTTTGGTGAGAAATTGTTTATTTCTGTATAATGCTCCTAGTTTTTTGTGGACTTTTTTAATGGTCATGGATATGTGAATGTCAAATTTTAGTTTATTGTCTATTTCCACTCCTAGCAATTTGGTGTGTTCAGTTGGGTATATAGTGGTGTTGTCTTTTGCTGTGATGTTAAAGTGAGAGTTGTTTTGAGTATGTTTGGTGGGTTGGAAGATGAGTAGTTTAGTTTTGTTTGGGTTGAGTATTAATTGGGCATCGGATAACCATGTTTCAACAGAGGAAAAGGCTTCCTGTGTGACTTTTTGCAGTTTGGGTAGGGACTGGGCTGAGCAGATGATGGTAGAGTCATCTGCGTGTTGGATGAGTGTGCCATGTTTGGTGGCAGAGGCTAGATTATTGGTGTAAACAGAGAAAAGTAGGGGTCCAAGGATGGATCCTTGAGGAACCCCTATGGAGACAGGTAGTTGGGGAGATATGTCATTCTGCCATACAATGGATTGTTGGCGGTCAGACAGGTAACTCTGAAACCAGTTGGTGACTGATTGTGAGAAGGATAGGTTATTGAGGACAGAGATAAGTTGTTTGTGTGGGACCATGTCAAATGCTTTCGATAGGTCTAGGAAAGTAGCAGAGGAGAGATAGCCATTGTTTTTATGCTGAAGGATAGTGTTTGTAAAGGAGAGTAAGGCAGTGGTGGTGCTATGGTTTGGTCAGAAACCATGCTGAGTACTGGAAAGGAAGTTGTTAGTAAGGAGGTAGTGTGAGACCTGAGAGTGTATGCATCTCTCTAGTATTTTGGAGAGTGGAGAGAGAATAGCTATGGGGCGGTAATTGGTTAGTTCTGCAGAGGGTCTGCCTTTGTGGAGGGAATTATATGTGAGACTTTCCACAATGTGGGAACGTAACTTTCTGACAGAGATCGGTTAATCAAGATGGATACTGGGTAGGCCAGAGCATCAGCTGCAATTTGTAGGTATTCACTTGGGAGGTTGTCTGCTGCTAATTTGGTGGGTTTAAGTTTAGTTAAGAGTTTTTTATGTTGGAGGTAGGTACAGGAGAAAAGAGAAGGCAGTGGGGAGATTACTAGTTGAAGGTGTGGGTTGGAGGGAGGGGTTGTGTTGTTTAGCTAGTGATAGTATGGTTTGGGTGAAGTGTGTGTTGAATGAGGTAGCAATATTTTCTGAGGAGTGAGGGATGTTAGGAGGAGGGGTACTGACTTTACCTGGGTGGAGGATGGAGTTTATGGAGGACCAGAATTGTTTGGGGCTGTGTTGTGAGGAGTCTAGGGCAGACTGGTAGTATTAAAATTTGTCCCGTTTTATTAGCTTTTTGACTCTATTGCATAGTTCTAGGAATTTCTGTCTAGCTGCGGGGGTTTTGGTTTTGCACCAGTGCTCCCAGGCTTTATCCCTGTTTTTCATTTCTGACTTAGTGGTTTTCTGCAGCCATGGGGAGGGTTGTGCTTTGGTTCTGGAAAATCTTATGGGGGCATGGTAATTAAGGATGTTCAGGAAGGTAGTATTAAAAGATTCAACTGCGTCATCTAGACTGAGGTACTTTAGAGCATGCCAGTTGCATTCTTTGAGGGATGAGATGAATGTGAGTGGGTTAAAGTTTATTTTTTTACGTATTTGACTATAGATGACAGGTTTAGCTTGGTACAGGTATTTTTTGAGTAGGAATGTTGGGGAGTGATCACTGAGGCTATCTGATAAGCAGCCTGTTATATATGACTGAGGGTTCTTACTGACTAGTATCCAATCCAGGGTAGAGTGCTTGCTGGAGTTTTTATTTATCCTTGTTGGTGACTGGACTAGTTGGGTGAAGCCATGAAGGTGTACATGATGGGTTGGATTGTTGTCAGAACAGGATTGCCAGTCAATATTGAAATCACCTAAGATGATAGTTTCTTGGGGGAGATGGTGGGTAGACCAGCTGAGGAGGTTTTCTAGTGGAGGGATGTTTTGGCCAGGTGGGTAGTAGCATCCAATTATGTTGATGGTTTTGTTTCAGTTAATTTTGAGGTTGGTATATATTATTTCTTCATTGCCTATTTGTGGAGCTGATGATTTTAAGATCTGGATGTTTAGATGTTGTTTAAATATTATAGCTACACCACCTCCTTTTTTGTTTAGCCGGTCTACTCTTAGTATGCCATTTATACAAGTATATTAATACAGTATTTTTAATTCTATGTACAATATATTGAAAACATTTTTTCTTTATCTGGTTCGCCTCGTAAATAATGTTTGTTCACTGTTTTTGTGGAGTTGTAAAAAATGTACTTCTATCATTGTTTTGTAGTTTTTTCCCTAGGCATTGCTGAAAATTGGTATTTCATTTCCCAGATGAAATTTCCTGGTAAACAAAAGCAAACAGAATAAAAATAAATAAATAATAAATTATATAAGGGAAGTAGGCATGTACTGAAGAACAGTAAGTTTGAATAAATCAGAGAAATATGTGGACATATCATACACAATGCTATACTAAAATGTCTCATGGAATACATAGCCTGTTCAGGCTCATTGTAAAATAGAATAATAGGATTTTATGGTAGAATTTGGATAGAAAGAACTCCTGTGAATGCAAACAAAAAGAAGAAGACAGTTCTTGTGGTGACCCCCTGGCTAGGATAATGATATTTAAAAGTACTCTGATAGTTGGCAGGACTATTAATGAATACGAATTGCACAGAATTTACTTCTACTAACTTAGAGTGTAACTGGATGTTTAAATTCTGGGAAAATAAATAGAATGATGACTATGTTAAAAAATTACAAACCAGAAGAATAACATGGCAAGAAACAAGTCTGACCCAGTCTGAACAAGTTAAACTGAAAGCAAGAAGGTTTGCAATTCAACATTTGGTAAGTTATGGAGGCACTTGCAAAACAGAAGCAATAATCCTTATATCACAACATTTCATCTTAATGTAAAGGAAGTACTGGTCACCCAGTGGTGTGACATTTGTTCTTCATGATTGTCACTGTTTAAGTGACACCCCAACCCCATGTGCAAAGATGGGAAAAATGGGTGGTATAACGGATGGATGCAAGATAGGGGAATTGATCACAAATGGCTAAGAGAGGCACATGGGTATAAAGGGTCATTGGCTTAGTACTCACATTAGATTAATATATTTTTGTATTCATGTGAGAGTAGATCAGGCTAAAATAAAAGCACTCATAGGAAAGTAAATGAATTTCCAACAGGATACTACACTGTTTATGGGAGAAAGAAATATGTTTTTTTTTTGCTACACATAGATGTTAAAAAAGAGCCAAAGCAATTAAAATTATCAGTTGCCGTAAACTTATTTGGTGCACATATGAAAATATTATGCTTGATCAATGCCTATACAATATTAACTAAATGTAGGGGAGATAGAGGTTATGTCCAACCAACTGATATTGACATCACCTAGTAGTATTTTTTCTTGTGGAATTGTTATGGATATCCAGTGTAGGATATCTTCTAGGGTGGATGTAATGTTCCCAAGAGGGATGTAAAGGACAGTAATACATTTTTGTTTTTATTTATTTATTTTCAGAAAAGTAATAGGAAGCTCTGAACTGAATTTCGATATGTTTTTTTTTTTATAAAAGGGGAAATGTGGTAGTTGTTGAAAAATATTTAAGCAATACCACCTCCTTTTATCTTTACACCATCATTACAGATTATATTATAGCCAGGTGGTGGAATTTTGGAGTTATTTATGCTAGCTTTAAGCCAAGTTTCAACTCTACTGAGAAAATGAGGCTTGTGTTGAATAATCCCAGAAATGTTGTTCAGTAGATTCATTTTTTATTTCTGTAATATTTATGGCAGCAAAAGTTAGATTACCAGAGTGAGGGGTAGACCATTGGCGGGTTAGAACAGTATGTGGAAGAGAGTTGTCCTTGATGTTGATTGTAATAGGTAGGGCTAGAATTAGGGTGAAAGTCTCCTAGGAGGATTTTAGTATATTGGGTTATTACTGATTCTTGTTTTGGAGAGCATTTTTCCACCTAATATTATTTTGATTTGACCAGATATGCAGTTAGACTGTCAATATTTGGGATACAGTTGAGGGACATCATTAAATAGGTTTGGTGTGATGTGTGGAGAGTTTAGGGGGGAAGTAGTAAGGATAGATGGTTAGGACAGCATTTAAGAGATGCAGATATCTTCACAAACCAAAGATTTCATCATACCACTATCATCTTATGTTATTAGATCCATTATTGAATAATGTGTCTGCTTTGGTAACTGCAAATCCAAGCATATTGTAAACTGGAAGGACCCTAAACAGTTTTTAGCCAAGAAATTTATAGACATTAAATCGATCAGCTATCTAGAAAGAGTAGCACAACTGTCCTCATAATCACTAATTTTCTTGTGCCTTGATTTTTGGGCTAATAAATATCCAGTCTTCCCTTCCCTAATCTTCTATTTCTTTGAAAAACCTGTTTATCTACAAACACTTAAATATTCACCAATAAATAAATAAGATTCTAAAGAGATAGGGCCCTGACTAATCATATTCATAGACTATGGAATAAGCAAATTCTACAGATCAAACAAATAACTAGTTTGTCTTCCTTTAAGGCTAGTCTTGACAAATGCATAGACATCAATTTTTATCACAGAAAGAGGTTTTCCAGTTCAATTCTTGGCTGAGGTGTCTTCTGTATGGCGTCTGCATGCCCACC
>NC_056739.1:1424937134-1425074634 GCF_019279795.1 Protopterus annectens | reverse complement strand
CGGCACGGCTATTAATAAGACGTGCTGGAGGGATAGATTCATCACCCAAAGACTCCCTATGCTGTGGAACAAAATCCCGGTACATGTGAGGCAGAGCACCTCGCTGGCCTTGTTCAAGAGAAATCTTGACCAATGGATGGGAGATCGCAGATATGCCCCAGGGATTACCTCAGTGTCACTGCTCGACAGAGGCACAGCAAAATAATGGGTATAGTTCCCCATACTAAAGGGGTGGCGTAAGCCACAAAACGATGGGCTAGGCTTGTAAATGCCCTCGGGCAGTTAGCCTAGTATGAACCTATGAACCTATGAACCTATGAAGAATAAGAACCAGGTACTACTATTCTAAGACATTAGTGATGATATTTTGCTAAAGGTGTCTTTATTGAACAGAGATGGTAGGTTTGCTAATTTCTGTGTTGTGAAAAATAGCATGACAATAGTTTCTATGGGAGATAGTTAGGAGTTTGCTGGAGAAAGACCAGAGGCAAGACTGTAAATCTTTTATATAAGTTTTCAAAAAACATATGGGATGGTGCGAAGCAAGCTGTAATAAACTCTGAGATGAAACTGTCACAAAGTACAAACGATCCACAAACGTTAAAACTCCACGAATTTATTGTTCCAGAAACAAACTTTGGATAAGCGCTTTCACTACGAATAGCTTCCTCAGATCCTTCTCAAAATTACTGAAGTAGGATCATACATATATAGCAAGTAAGTCAATTAAACAATTAACATCATTACAATTTAAAGGAGAAATGATGTATATAAAAAGCAAAATTATCCTAAAACACCTTTTAAAAACTTATTAGATGGAATAATCCATCTAATGAACTTTATAAAAACTATACTTATAAAAATGTGTATACATATGGAAGTGGAAGCTATACAAAAATATATATACAACAATTGTGCTCAGTGTGTGCAAAATGCGGATATGCATACCTAAACATCTCATATATGCATGCCCTCTTATAGATACAGACTTGTGTTATAGCGTATAAAACATAAGAATCATCTCACATTCCTATGCTGTCTTAGTTTAGGTTTTATGGACGCTATTTCATTAAGCCCAGACCCTTTATCAGCTCTTAAAAGAACTATCCATTCACTTTCCTTACTTTCTGTAAGGGTCCTGATATCTCCACCCCTTTTATTGGGAATCACAACTTCAAGAATTCTGAACAAGAAACTGTGCGATTCCCCAAATAAAGTAATATGCTTAGCCAATGCATTGTGGCTCGATCTTTTCCTAATGTGATATAAATGCTCACGTATCCTGTCTCTAAATGTACGATTAGTCTTACCCACATAAAAAGACAGGCATGCCTGGCATACTGCTAAATATACCACATTGATGCTCATACAATCAGCATCTGCATTGGTTCTAAATATGGTTTTTAAATCAGGATGAAAGAACGTGGTGTTGGTATCAATGGAGGAACAAAAATTACAATGGCCACAGGGCTTGGTGTATCCATCTCTCTTGGGGCCCATTTCAGATTTGGTAGAACATAATATTCTCTTCAGATTCTTCTTATTCCTAAATAGAAAGCATGGTCTATCACCCACTATCTCTTTCAGGTCACTATCAACCTGCAAGATGTCCCAATGCTTTATAGCAATTCCCCTAATCTGGGAATAATCCGCAGAGAAGGGCGTTGTAAATTTAACATACCTATCAAAGCTATTCTCTTTGCTGATCTCATTGGCATTATGGGGTCCAAAATATAGTGTAGCTACTGATGAATGTAATACATTGGCTTCTTCCAAGTATGCATTTACTTCATTTATATTATATCCTCTGTCTGTCAACCTTCCCTTCAGGTCATCCATTTCTGACATAAATCCTTCATTAGTGGGATTCAACCTAGATGCTCTGATTGCTTGGCCTTTCATAACATTCTTGAAAACAAAGGGTGGGTGCATGCTCGATCTCAGCAGTAAAGAATTGTTATAACAAGCTTTGCGATGTACACCAGTATTTATGAATCCATTGGGCAGTCTCTCAATGAATATATCTAAGAATTCTATCTTATGAGTAGAGAATTGCATTGTAAATTTAAAACAATTTGTCAAATTGTTCATAACAAGGAGCATTGACTCCAGTTCATCTTTGGTCCCATTCCAAAGAATAAACAAATCATCGACAAAGCGTCGATAGAAAACAACGCGTTCTCTAAATAGAGTCTCAGAAAAAAGGACTTGTTCTTCCCAATAAGCTACAACCATATTGGCATAGCTATTGGCACAAGGAGTGCCCATTGCTATGCCATCCAGCTGTCTATATGTGACATCTTTGAACATGAATAAGTTATTCTCCAAAACAAGTTCCAAAAAATGAACTATAAGGTCTATTGACACTATGGTATAATCACTATGTTCCTTCAAATAATCAGTCATATATGCAAGTCCCAGATTATTGGGAATAACCGTGAATAATGATTGTACATCAAAGGTGGCAAAGATAAATGTATCAGTACTATCAAATTGCTTGATGTTCTCATATAACTCAACTAGGAACTGTTTCGAGTCTTTTAATACAAATTTATTGTTATTTAATACCCTTCTTAGGTATTTCTCCGTATAGACAGATAAATGCTCAGTAACCCTCCCACGGCCTGAAACTATTGGTCTCATGGGTGGGTTACGGGCATCCTTATGTATTTTGGGTAGACCATTTATAATTGGAATGACAGGTGTTTTAATAACTAGATAATCATATAGGTCTTTATCTATTTGTCTGCTCTTGTGAATATCAAGTAAAGTATCCTTAACATATCCAATTATGTCCTGTACTGCCTCTATGGAAATGGGTTCATAATAAATGTCATTGAGCATATACTCCATGGACATCTGATATCTCTCAGTGTCCATCACAACTACTCGACCACCTTTGTTGGCTGGTCTAATTGTGATGGTTGTATCATTCTGTAGTTTCTTAAGACTAATTCTTTCCTTGTGAGTCAAATTGCCCCTCATTCCAACCCCATGTTTGATGTTACAATTACTATAGTATTTATGTATCTCATCTTCTGTTAATTTTGAGAATGCTTCTATAAGTGGATGGTGTACAGGTACGAAGTCACTTAAGTTTTTAAAGGAGAACTCTCTTGTATTAACCAACGCATTATTCACTCCTTTATGCAGATATTTCAACATCACATTCCTACAGAATATTTTTAAATCTATAACGGTGTCAGCCAGTCTACTCTTGCTCCTAGGTATAAAATTAAGTCCTTTACTCAATAAATTAATATCATCTGAAGTCAAAGTAACACTAGATAAATTATAAACTAATTTTTGCTGTTCCACATTTTCTTTAAAGTGTGATGTGGTTGTGGTTCCCCTGAATATTTCCTCTTCTGCCTCCCCCTGCTCATGGACCGCATTCTCCGTGGTCCTTTCTCTAATCGAATTGGGAGGGGAAAAGAAATATCAGTGTTGTTCAACTTGTCTGGATGACCTTTCGATGTTTTGGGTCTAACTACCATCTCAGACCCTTGTTTAATTGTGTCAGGTTTGTTTTTGATTATCTGTATCTCAGGATATAAATTACTAGTAGATTCCATGCTAGGATGCATCAAGTGTATGACATCTGTAGAGTCTGTATTAGTACATACTGACTGAACAGAATTACTCTTGCTAGGCTCATTCCCTATGGATTTGTCAGGTATTGAACTCTGTCTGGCCTGGTTCAAGTCTAATTGTTCATGATTCAATGCTAAAGGAACAACACTAGTACGCATACTCTCATTCATTATGTTAACATTAGAGGTAGTAAAACCTCTTCAAACCTAGTACTTTTGTCCACCTGTCGTGAGGCAGGGAACCTTTCAACCACAGCTTCATTAACATTCTTAATATCAGTATTCAACACATTTTGTCCATTTCTAGGCCACATAAACACGTGACCTAATTTAAAATCGTTAATGTCTCTGACAGCTTTGTGTCTCTTTTGTTGTAGAAGTTTACGTTCGAAGGCAGAAATGCCATCCAAAAGATTCTCAAATAAGGGTTCAACAAGAGTGACAGGATATTCCTTATAGATTGTTCGTTGCACTCTATTTATATTAGCAGTTAAAGCAGTCTCTTCAGGTACAGAAAAGTCTACGAGGAGCTGTAAATATTTACGGCTTACCTCTATATTAAGTTTTTGCCACTTCACCAGTAATTCAGGATATTCGCGTCCTTGACTGGGCATATTAAAGACATGTAACCCACGAGGAATAATTTTCTTATCCAGACAAAACTGGAAATGAATTCTCTGTGCCTGAAGGCGTTTTAGTTTTAAAAAATCCATCTCCATCTCTTCGAACAACTTATGCAGCCTCTCCATATCGTCGGTCGTGTTGGTGACATCATCAATAGCAGTCAGGCTCTCAAAGTGTAGTGAGGCAAATTCAGAGTCCATAAGATATTGTTGAAACCTTTTCTAAAGCACGCTATTCCCTTGGTCTTCACCTCTCGGGGTATAGTCTAATTCAATGTCAGCCATGTCAAAAATTGTATATGAAAGAACTCGCTCCCGATAACAGTGGTAAAAGAATTTCAAAATAACACAAAACAGAGATATACCACTGTTAAATCTGGTAAACGCAACTGTCCCAAAGAATAATAAATAAAGCACTCAAAAATCATATGGGATGGTGCGAAGCGAGCTGTAATAAACTCTGAGATGAAACTGTCACAAAGTACAAACGATCCACAAACGTTAAAACTCCACAAATTTATTGTTCCAGAAACAAACTTTGGATAAGCGCTTTCACTACGAATAGCTTCCTCAGATCCTTCTCAAAATGACTGAAGTAGGATCATACATATATAGCAAGTAAGTCAATTAAACAATTAACATCATTACAATTTAAAGGAGAAATGATGTATATAAAAAAGCAAAATTATCCTAAAACACTTTTTAAAAACTTATTAGATAGAATAATCCATCTAATGAACTTTATAAAAACTATACTTATAAAAATGTGTATACATATGGAAGCTATACAAAAATATATATACAACAATTGTGCTCAGTGTGTGCAAAATGTGGATATGCATACCTAAACATCTCATATATGCATGCCCTCTTATAGATACAGACTTGTGTTATAGTGTATAAAACATAAGAATCATCTCACATTCCTACGCTGTCTTAGTTTAGGTTTTATGGATGCTATTTCATTAAGCCCAGACCCTTTATCAGCTCTTAAAAGAACTATCCATTCACTTTCCTTACTTTCTGTAAGGGTCCTGATATCTCCACCCCTTTTATTGGGAATCACAACTTCAAGAATTCTGAACAAGAAACTGTGCGATTCCCCAAATAAAGTAATATGCTTAGCCAATGCATTGTGGCTCGATCTTTTCCTAATGTGATATAAATGCTCACGTATCCTGTCTCTAAATGTACGATTGGTCTTACCCACATAAAGCTTGTTATAGCAATTCTTTACTGCTGAGATTGAGCATGCACCCACCCTTTGTTTTCAAGAATGTTATGAAAGGCCAAGCAATCAGAGCATCTAGGTTGAATCCCACTAATGAAGGATTTATGTCAGAAATGGATGACCTGAAGGGAAGGTTGACAGACAGAGGATATAATATAAATGAAGTAAATGCATACTTGGAAGAAGCCAATGTATTACGTTCATCAGTAGCTACACCATATTTTGGACCCCATAATGCCAATGAGATCAGCAAAGAGAATAGCTTTGATAGGTATGTTAAATTTACAACACCCTTCTCTGCGGATTATTCCCAGATTAGGGGAATTGCTATAAAGCATTGGGACATCTTGCAGGTTGATAGTGACCTGAAAGAGATAGTGGGTGATAGACCATGCTTTCTATTTAGGAATAAGAAGAATCTGAAGAGAATATTATGTTCTACCAAATCTGAAATGGGCCCCAAGAGAGATGGATACACCAAGCCCTGTGGCCATTGTAATTTTTGTTCCTCCATTGATCCCAACACCATGTTCTTTCATCCTGATTTAAAAACCATATTTAGAACCAATGCAGATGCTGATTTTATGAGCATCAATGTGGTGTATTTAGCAGTATGCCAGGCATGCCTGTCTTTTTATGTGGGTAAGACCAATCGTACATTTAGAGACAGGATACGTGAGCATTTATATCACATTAGGAAAAGATCGAGCCACAATGCATTGGCTAAGCATATTACTTTATTTGGGGAATCGCACAGTTTCTTGTTCAGAATTCTTGAAGTTGTGATTCCCAATAAAAGGGGTGGAGATATCAGGGCCCTTACAGAAAGTAAGGAAAGTGAATGGATAGTTCTTTTAAGAGCTGATAAGGGGTCTGGGCTTAATGAAATAGCGTCCATAAAACCTAAACTAAGACAGCGTAGGAATGTGAGATGATTCTTATGTTTTATACACTATAACACAAGTCTGTATCTATAAGAGGGCATGCATATATGAGATGTTTAGGTATGCATATCCACATTTTGCACACACTGAGCACAATTGTTGTATATATATTTTTGTATAGCTTCCATATGTATACACATTTTTATAAATATAGTTTTTATAAAGTTCATTAGATGGATTATTCCATCTAATACGTTTTTAAAAGGTGTTTTAGGATAATTTTGCTTTTTATATACATCATTTCTCCTTTAAATTGTAATGATGTTAATTGTTTAATTGACTTACTTGCTATATATGTATGATCCTACTTCAGTCATTTTGAGAAGGATCTGAGGAAGCTATTCGCAGTGAAAGCGCTTATCCAAAGTTTGTTTCTGGAACAATAAATTCGTGGAGTTTTAATGTTTGTGGATTGTTTGTACTTTGTGACAGTTTCATCTCAGAGTTTATTACAGCTTGCTTCGCACCATCCCATATGTTTTTTGAGTGCTTTATTTATTATTCTTTGGGACAGTTGCATTTACCAGATTTAACAGTGGTATATCTCTGTTTTGTTTTATATAAGTTTGTTTAAAGAACTGAATATGATTTGCAAGACTTACCATACATAATTAGCAGTATATCATCTGCATATATTGCGACATCAAGAGAGGGTAGGTCAGAAGTAAAATCATTAATAAAGAGAGAAAATAGAAAGGGGCATATATCTGAGCCTTGGGGGCTCCAGTACGGAGGATCTCATTTTGTAAAATAGAGGTACTGCCCAGATATTGTAGTTTATTGGCCTTTTGTGCAGTTTCTTCCATCTCTTTCAACTTTCTGGCTTAAAAGCCAGCATTTGCACTTGTTTCCCCCCCCCTTTTCCTGTAACTAGTCTAGTCCAGATACAGATTTGTTATTTCCAAGACTGTTTGTAAGCTTCTGAGCCCCCCAAGCCTTTCTGTGCTGGAGGGAAGCATTTTAGCTTATCAGTGGGAGTGGTAAGCACTAGGTAGTCTATCTACCATGAAAGGAGTGTTTCCTTGCCCAGAAATTGTAGTTTATTGGCCATTTGGACAGTTTTTTCATCTCTCTCAACTTTCCGGTTTAAAAGCCCGCATTTGCTCTTGTTTTCTGCCTTTCCTGTAAATAGTCTAGTCCAGATACAGACTTGCTGTATCCAGGATTGTTTGTAAGCTTTTGAGCGGTGCCATATCCTGCTCTTTAATTTGTCCATTAGATCTACTATTTCTCTCCTCTCCTGCACTTATACCAGCTTATTAGTCTGGCACATTACCAGACTTTTTGTAGCAATTATTGTAGCACACAAAAGTGCTACCAGCACTAAATGTTCTGCAAGGAAACAAATCCAGTACTTATTATCAATGCCCACCCCTCCAGGCTTGTCTAAAGGTCAGTTCCCTGTGCTCTCTCCTATTAACCTGGTGAACTTGGGCATCCTGAGGCAATGTAGCAACTGCTTCATGTACACTGACAACCCTCTACCCTTACCTTCCAACACTCAAACTTGTGAGAGATGCACTTATATATCCAAATTGGAAGCCACGCACTCTCCAGCCAAGACAGGAATAGTTGGTCAAGAGGAGAAGGTCAACACTTGCACCACACTACATGGAACACATAGCCCTCCAGAACACACACCAGCACTGCCTTCACATAAAAACACAAACCACACACCCACCTTTGCGAAGGCTCTCAGTAAAACTGTAAACAAGCAGCAGAGACCTCCAAGGCAGAAACACAGTCGACCACCACAACACAAAACTAATCACGAGACACATAACTCTGCTAAACAATGTGCAACTCAACCAAAGCCCCTAAGGCAAAACAGCATGTCCAGCACATTAGTCATAGGTGACTCAATAGTGAGGCATACTGATGTGCCACTCACTAGGTTGAATAAGGACAAAGTAACAGTCAGCTGCCTGTCAGGTGCCAGGATCCGCCACATAATGCATGCACTCAGGTCGCTCAACAACAGGTACAAATATGACTCTGTCATTGTACATGTGGGTGTGAATTACCTGATACATACCTCCCTGGACTACATGAAAAGAGACATGGAGGAGATCTGGGATTATGTAGCCCAGGTGGGTATGATCCTAGCCCTGAGCAGCATCCTACCATCACCCAGAATGATACCACAGTACAAGCAGAAAATGACTGATTTCAACAATTGGCTAAGTTTCTGGTGTCACTCTAAGGGGATCCAGTATCTGTCTGCCTGGGATGACGTAGGTTCATTGATTCATAGGTAAGTACTAGGCTATCTGCCAGAGGGCATCTATAAGCCTAGCCAGAATGTCTTGGCTTTTGCCGTCCCCTTAGATTAGTTCCCTTTGCCTTGGTCCAGCAGACCTCGATGCTTTGCCAGAGATGGCCTTCATCTGTCACCCCTGGGCTTCCTGATACTGGCCAAGGATTTTGCCACCTTATAGTGCCTTTTTTAGGTAGTGTTCCGAAAACCAAATTACCACCATAACAGCTACAAACAAATGCAATCTGAAGGTAATGCTGCTCAATGCTAGAAGTCTAAATCTCAAAATGCACTCGCTCGAAGCATTCCTTAAAATGGAGAACATCGACATTTGTGCTGTAACAGAGACCTGGTTCAAGGCAGCAGAAATCACCCCTGCAGTACCAGGCTATAACTCATTCCACACCTTTTGGCCCCAGAACTTGGGCCAAAGCTCCAAAGGTGGTGGTGTTTCCATATTCATAAAGCATGCCAACACCTCTAGACTGGTAACTCAACATAACGCATCAGGGATACTTCAGGTGCAGCTAACATTGGGTAAGACAGTGATACAGGTCATAACCTGCAAAGGGTCCCCAACCATGTCCCAAGACTCACGCTCCATGTTCTTAAGCACCCTGGAGATTATTAGGGTCCAGCCTAACACTCTCTTACTAGACAACTTCAACTACCCCTCCATTAACTGGGTAAACTACTCATGTACCAATATACTTGCCTAACGTTTCCTGGAGTTCATTAATTCCAATGACCTGGACCAGCTCGATCTTACTCCCATTAGAGGTAGCAACATCCTTGACCTGGTCATTACTAACATGGGTGACCATTGCTCTACACCAATACTCAGCTCCTCTCTGGTTAGATCTGACCTCAAACTAATCACCTCAGAAATACACAACCCTCCCACCCACCCCACAAAGGTAACCACCATGAAAAACTTCTCCAAAGCTAACTTTGTGCTCCTAAAAACAGAGGTGGCTAACTTCACGGCACCCATGCAAATGGAGAATAGTCAGATGACTGCAGAATCATACACCAACGAGCTACTGTATGAACACGTACACAAATGCATGGATCTTGCCATACCCGATAGAACCAAGACGCTTGCCTCCAAAAAAAGGAAGTCAACCTGTTGGTCCCCTGCCATAAACAGACTCTACAACAGAAGGAGGAAACTGATGCAAAATAAGATGAAGGCCCAAGACTGGAAAAACTCCCTTATCAGCCTCAACAAAAAGTTGAGATCCCACTTCAAATCCTCTAAAGCTAGCTATGAAAACAGAATTTCAGTAGATAGTAAAGGCAACCACAAGGCCTTCCATAGTTATGTAAATAATCTCCATGCCAATACCCAGATTTGCCCTGAGCTACTCCACAATGGTACCTCCTATACAGAGACAACAGATATTGCCAGTATACTGGCTGACAGATTCAGTGCCAACTTTACTCCCCCCAAAGGACCAATCACAATACCAGTAGATTGCCAGGCACTCAGTATTACTGCCGCACAGGTTAAAACAACACTGCCCAAGGCCAAGAAAACAGCTTCTATGGGATGTGACAATATCCTTGGTTGTGTTCTACATGAACTACAGAGGGAACTTGCACCTCAACTGTATGCTCTGTTCAATCACAGCCTCCCCTAAGGCTTTATCCCTACCAAATGGTGCACTGCTACAGTCAACCCTCTCCACAAAGGAGGAGCGACTACAGACCCTGGGAACTATTGCCCCATTAGCGTGGTGAGTCTGATATGTAAAGCTATGGAATTCATCATCATGGACCTAATAAACAAGGATATAGGGAATCCCCAATCGCTGAATCCCACACAGTTTGGTTTTGTGAAGGGTAGATTATGCCTGCTCAACTGGTTGACTTCTTTGAGTCAGTCACCAGAGCTGTGGATGAAGGAAAGGTGGTTCATACAGCCTACCTTGATCTGTCCAAGGCTTTTGATACCATTCCCCACTTAGGAATCATAGAAAAACTCACTAAGCTTGGCATCAACCCCTATATCCCTAGGTGGGATGCAAACTGGCTCACAGATAGAACCCACAGTGTGAAAGTAGCTGACTCCAAGTCTGACTGCTGACTAGTCATGAGTGGAGTCCCACAGGGTTTGGTCCTGGGTCCTCTCTTGTTTGGTATCTTCTTCTCTGAAGTCCAGTCCAACATGAAGGGACTCTGGCTGACAAAGATCGCAGATGATTGCAAGTTGGGAGCTATTATTAACTCCCCAAGTGATGTTGACATCCTACGGAATGGACCAATGACCAAATAAAAGCAGATTAGCCATTGTTTACTCTTTTTAAGTGAAAACAGCATATACATCAGCTGGTAAGACAATTTTTCATCCATTTAGAATACTCAACCTCTACTTCTAGCAGTTATGTATAAAGACAAAGACTGATCAATCCACCATAAAATTTAATATTTAGTCATATTTTTTTATATTATCCATGGATGTGGCTAAACATTTATCATGTACATAATGCAGTATAACTTTGATAAAAATTTCTATTTATTTAGTACAATGAGATGTGCTAGAATTTAATTTTATAAAATAACTGGTTTATTGTGGCTTGCCATCATTTATTTTTTTAAACTTATTACTTCAGAGTCTTTTCTAAAGTAGAAATGTATACTATACAGAAAGGTGCACTTTGTGGGGTTACAGAATCTACACTTATGTGGGGGGGAAGGGTCTATATTCTGGAAGATGACACACAATTTCATACACTCTGGCTATTCTACTTATCTTGTTATCTGTAGGTTTTATCATTGTTTCAATTATCCTTAGAGAAAACATTTTCTGTTTTTATCATGATACCATTCTGTTTGGGTTGGTACTCCATTATTACATTCCATAAATTAGTCAAAGGAAAAGCAAGAGACAATGCTTATTGCACTGAGCTCATCCTAAGATATAACCTTAAAAAGCTCACAACTTTCCTACAGACATTTAAAGCTGACGTTGGACTTCTTCATACAGAAAATGAATTACTTTTGTGATGCTGCTGCAATTTAATACATCTAAAGAGAATTGCATGCTATCAGCATCGTGCAGAATGCATTGACTCTTAGCAGGCTTTAATCATTAGGTATATTCTTTATCAATTTGAAAAAATAACCAATTGATGGTTATCATACCTTTATATTTCATTGCTCTTTGTGATATATTAATATAAGCAGGGACCTTAATTTTCATTTTTTTTTGGGGGGGGGGGTTGTACTGCTACATATTAAATATGGACTGTTTGAGTATTTATAAAATAGAGGAATGTCAAAGTATTTGGCTTTTTCGACCAAAACACCATTTACCATTATCCATGTTTCTTCTCATATTTACTATTTATAGTACTTCACGCTTACTTTTCTGAGTGATCTGAAAACAGAATACACACACACACACACACACACACACACACACATATCTATCTCTCTCTCTCTCTCTCTCTCTCTCTCTATATATATATATATATATATATATATATATAAGCAAAGAAAACCCAACAAAATGACCACCAAGGCTTCAAGCATATAAAATGAAATAAGTGAAACCAAGATGAAACAAACCAGATAAGTGCCTTCAGGTGATTTACTACCCTTCCTCAGATCTACTTAAAATAATTAATTCATGAAATTTAAATGATTCCAGTAACCAATCACTTTCAGTGAATAAATTTACTTCACTTTAAGGCAAGTTTTAAAGGAAAACATGTGTTCAATCCAGGGGGTATGTCTGCTCGTAAAGTGTTGATCTAGTTCATCTCGACATATTCAGTCTCTGCAGTGAAATCACCCCCTTTAGCACTATCCAAGACAACTTGTAGCACCATAAAAACAAAGTATGATCAAAGTTGAGTAAAATATGCCTATAGAGAGGATTCTTCTCATCCTTTAACTTAATGTCACTAATGTGTTTAGATATCCACTCTTTAATGTGTCTTATGTCAATGTAAAAAAACAGAACATTGTTGGCAATTGGCAATGTATACAACATTTTTGGTTTTGCAATCAGCATACAAATTAGGACTGTATTCCTTTCCAGTATTTGGGTGAGTAAATCCTTGAGTCTTGGTTATATATTTGCACATACTGCGCATCCTACATTGATATGTTCCAGTCCTACTTGATTTGCATTCTTTACGCTTGACACCACCCCCACATAATAACCGCTTCAAATTTTTGTTGTTCCTGAAAGAAAATCTTGGTACATTGCCCACTATTCCCTTGATGTCATTATCACTAAGCAAAAATTTCCAGTTATTACATATAGTGTCATACATAAATTTTGTGTCACTTGCATAGGTCAAATTAACTCTTACAAATGGAGAAAACTTTGTTTATAAATATCTATGCTCTGTGAAGTTTCCACTTCCATTTCTGAAAAGAATGGTCTCCCATTGCCATGTCTTAAAGGCTTAGCTGTATCCATGAGTTGAGAGATGCATTTTTTTTATTATAACCTCTATTTAAAAATTGCTGTCTGAGGTTATTTACAGCTGCATCAAAATCACTATCTCTCATGTGTAGCCCTGAGTTCCTAAGTATTTGTCCTTTCACAATATTATCATATATATGCCGAGGATGCATGCTGTAATACGAAAGCAAATTGTTACATTTGTATTCCTTGTGATATATTTTCGTATCAATGCCACCATCATAATTCAGCTCCAATTCAACATCCAAAAAAATCAATATTTGTGGTTGAGTGTTTCATCGAAAGGAAATCTATAGTTTTACCCAGATATTTGATGAAACTTTCTAATTTATCTATTGACCCTTTCCACGGGATAAATACATCATCAATGAACCGTTTGTAGTATAAAACATGTGAATTGAAATTATTGTTGCATCCAACATATTCACATTCCTAATAGGCTAATACAATGTTCGCATAGCTATTGGCACAGAGAGTGTCCATGGCAACTCCCCATCTCTGCCAATAGCAGTCTTTGTCATATAGAAATATATTATTTCCAAGTATAAGTTTTAGAAGCTGATGTATCAGACTAATTGTGATACTGCTATACCTCTCTTTATCTTGCAGAAAATCCATCACTGCCTTCAGCCCATAGTCTTTAGGGATTACTGTAAACAGACTGTTTATACCTATAGTCACCATCATAACAGCTCTATAAATCAACAATCATCTTGGTAGCGGTATATAAATATATAAGAAATTACTTAGAGTGCTTTAATACAGTTGGCAGTCTTCCATTCATATTCAACAAAAATCGACAATGGTTCCATTGCCCATCCAGCTCCAGCCACCATAGGGCATAGAGCTGGATCATCATAAATCTTATGGCTCTTTGGTATACCTTTTATGATAGGTATCACAGGATGTGAAACTACAAAAATCTCATAGCTAGTTCCATCTATCTTTCGACTCATCAATAGATCATAAAGATGATCACATATGTTTTTGATCATTTTCTCAATAGTTAACTGATTAATATGTTCATAAGTCTGATCATCACTTAACATGGTACACATCTTCCTATCATATTCCTCTTCATCTAAAATTATTACAGCTCTACCTTTGTCAGCTGGATGTATAATAACTGTGTCATTTTGCATTAATTTTGTAAGGCTGTATGTTCATGTGTCATGTTGTAATAGCAGTGCCTATGTTGATTACATCTTTCATATAATTCAGTTTTACAAACTCTAAGAAAAGTTTCCATGGTAGCATTGTTCTGGGGCATAAATAGGTTAGGTCTCTTTAACTGATGGTCATGAACTTTCTCATTATTTCCAAAGATGTTTCTCAACATCACATTCCGGCAAAATAATCTCAAGTCAGTCATAATATCACTAAACTGTAAAGTCTTTGCTGGTATAAATGAAAGGTACTTGTTTAATAATGACAATTGGGCTGGTGAAAGATTTAATGGAATGGGATGTATAACCAAATTGGAAATCTTTAATGTTCTATTGAGATCTTCCTCTTTTTCCTGTCCCTGCTCATGGAAAGCTCTCCTTTGTATGTCTGCTGTTTTATTAAGGGAATTGGTAATGTTGGAAACACTGAAGATAGTGCCTCAGTGTCTTTCTGTGTAGCTCCCAAGTCATGCATAGCAGAATGAACATGTTTTTTCAGAATACTAGAAACAAAGGTAATAGCTCCTTCTTGATTGGAATGTTCTTCAGCCTGTCTATTCCCTTCAGTATAATTGCTAGTTATATTATGCCCGAAATTGGGTGATGTGATTTTATTATGTCTATTCACTTCAATGTGTTTCTTAATGATAGTATGTCCCGATGTGTGCAGAGTTACTTCACTACATATGGTATCTTTAGTCCATTGAAAAATTCTGCCACTTTTAAAATCCATGTAGTCTCTTTTTAATTTTTTTTTATCTTAATGTGCTCCAACGTCATATCATACATAGATAAATTTGAATATAGTTCATCCAACTTGGCAGTATAAATGCCATTACAGAATCTATTAGTAATGGCAGTTTGTTTCAACTAGACTTCTTTAATTAACTTATTTTCTGATATATATATATATATATATATATATATATATATATATATATATATATATATAGGAAATTATAATGAAAGCATGAAAAAGACTGGAAATTATACTTAAAATTATGGGGATGATTTTGGAGAACCATAAACCTGTACCCCTGATTATAAGGCTTGTGAAGTACAAGAGATAACTCACAAATGGAAACTGGGAAGCTGGAGAGATATGATCGATTAGGATATGAGGTGCCATTCAGATTCTAACTTAAGGGGAGATGACCCAACAGATGAAGTTCTTTTTCCACTCATGGGATATTTTTGTATGCCATTACATGGCATCCACCTTAGTAGAGGTCAAAGGTACCAAACCAGACATGAATCAGAATGTTTGGTTAGTGGAAGAGCATACTGTGGAATTGTTCATGAAATTCTGTTCAAATATTTTTAAAACCAAGTTTATAATGTAAAATGACAAAATTGTGTTGGACGACCAGCTTCCTTTTTTTAGTAAGGAAACTGGGTATTAGGCAATATGAGAGTTCTCAAAAAAGTCTAGGATCAGCATGATCAGAGGTAAACAGTATATGTTGAAACAAGTCAATGTCTTTTAAGCTTGTTTTTGCATTTCCCAGACATTTTGAAGAATATATTCAGAGGTATTCAATCTGAGAGAAGTACTCATATGTATATATGCATATTGATGTTCAAATAAAATGAGTAATATTATTATATTACATTTAAGAAATACATTTTTGATTACATATGTGTTTTATCGATTAAAAAACAAAATGCCAAGTGTCAACATTTTCTGTAATACATATTCAGTCATTATGTAATATCATTGTCTCAATGTGACCATGTATTTCTGAATATCTTAATTATATTCTTTAAATACTGCTACTTTAAATTTCATGCTTTAAACATTTCGCAGGATTCAATAAACTCCATGTAGGAATATTGTTTTTCCTACATAGAGTGAATGGTGTCTGCATCTGCATAGCCTTAGCAGCGGGCCTTACATATTAATGAAGATGCACTACTGAGAATGGCTCTGCGGACATGAAAACTGAAGGAGTGTAGGAGACGTGTTTCAGTATTGCTCGCACATCCAATGTGCCTCCTGCACTCTGAAAGTGCTATACGGAACTTTCTAACTGCTTTCAGTGTCCACTGACACTTGAAAGCAAGAATTTAAATAGGAAGTAATGGAGGCCATGTGCGACAGGTACTGTCACACACACCCTGCATTATCAAAGTGCTGTACAGCTCTTTCTAACTGATTTCAGTGTCCACGGACACTGAAAGCAGGAGTTTAAATAGGAAGCAATGCAGGGGGTGTGTGACAGATACTGTCACACACCCCTGCAATGCAAAAGTGCCGTACCTTAAACATGTCTCAACCTCTTAAAGGAAAAAATCTGGACAAAGCCTAAAATGATGAGGGGCATACCTATCAACCTCTTACAGCAAAAAACTGGACAAAGCCTAAAATGATGGGGGTACAAATAGGGACAGATTATAAATATTGCCCATACAAACTTAGAAAGTTGATAGAAAAACAGGGTTTGTATTAACATAACATGTAGGGAAGGATTAGAAGTCTGAAACTCAAATGTATGGCATTTTGTAGTGACTTCAATCCTGATACCGGACATGCAGACTTAGACAGTTAACAGAATGACAGGTAGTGCATTACCAAATATGACTTACAAGTAGTATTGATGCATGTAATTAAAGTGCTTGTATTAATTTAATTTTGTTTTCCATTGTAAGTTAAGTTTAAACATAGCTGAGTGGGTATGCATGTTACAGCCCTCTGATCAGCACTGCTTAAACATCTCAGAGGAGCTAAATACAAATGTATAGTTAAAATCATAACAGCAAGATAGCATAGTGATTAGAGTCCCAGCTTTGCATGCAGCAGTTCACAGTTTGAGTACCATAACAGGCCCTTTATTTTTACATTGGAAAGCATTATTTTTATTTTAAATTATGTAGCAATTGATATTTATCAAGGCGCCATGGTGGTACAGCAGTAGCATTGTTACTTCACAGCAAGAGGCTCTCCTGTTTGATTCTCGGCGTGTCTTGGGAGTGCCATCTGTGTGGAGTCTGCATGTCATCCCCGTGGTCATGTGTGTAAATGGGCATGCCTTCATTGAAGGTTGGGCATCGAGCTGGCACGTCAGCGTTTTGTAAAAATCTACTGCCAATCATTAGCGGACCGGAGTTCCGCTGTGGCGACCCCTTACCAGGAAAAAGCCGAAAGACAAACAACAACATGTAGTAATTGATATTTGCTAACCAGGGTAGTGTAGCTGGTTCAAAATGGAAGTATCAGTGCATATAACATGTGAAATCACCCATGTATACACAAGTGTCCCATACAGTATAGTCACACCCCAAGGTAATGTAATGAAAGCACATAGAGGGATGTCATGTAAAGTAAATCATATACACTTAATAATATGACAATAATGATTAATTCATTTATAATTCTTGATTTTTTTAAATGAAAACTGAGCAATGCTGAGCAGTGTTTAGCTCGACTTAGCTGGTTTAAGCATTTCTTAGACATAAATTCTAAGCAGCAGTCAGCTCAGCTAAGTGGATTTGTGCATTGTTAAACAGTGCTCAGCATTTACCCCTTTAAGCACTGTTCAACTCAGATTAGCAGATTTGCGCACTACTTAGCTGAGCTTAGCATTTTCAAAATGGTCCAATGACAGCAAAAGGCAGGGATATGGCCTTATTTAAACTGTACAGGGGGGAATACAGCCAGAACCTGTTGTAGTTTGCTCTGTGCAGGAACCATGTCTGACACTGGAGAGGGAGCTTGCTTTGAGGCACAGTGCTGGGGCATTCTGGAGTACAGGGTCATGGTTGAACTCCTTGTAGAACACCATGGCAACAGACTTCTGCAGGGTCAGTACCAGGGCTCTCAGTACAAAGCAGAGCCCTGGGACCTTCTGGCATGCAACCTCACCAGTGCCGCTGGAAACTCCCAAACTGGTGAGCATGTATGGTATCATCATGCCAACCTAAAGCATCAGAAGGGGGTGTTCTTGGTCCTGTGGATCCAAGATGCTCAGGCAAGGAATGCTCCAGAAGTTTGTAAGTATCTCATTCATAGCTGTACCAAATTCTAACCTGAGTACGTGATGGACAGATATGCATAATGTTTGCTTTTACCCCTACAGCTGCAGAGGAGAGGGCTAGCAATGTTGAGGCACAGACTGACAAGGCTGCACTGACAGGCTGGTGAGTACAGATTTAACTTGCAGTATGTAGTGAAATAAATAAGGAGTAAATTGTTTACTGCCAGTATGTGCAGTGTGTTCTGTGTCTAACGAATAAATAAAAGTTTGCCAGACTAATATTGATCTACAGGATATGCAGTAGTAAAGCACTGTGTCATAAAAGTAAAATAAAGACTTATGCCACAAACTGTTGTGTTTACTCTGGTATGTTGTTGTAGAAATAGAATGTGTCTAGATTCTTCACAACAAATATGGCTTTCACAACACACATTAACTGAGTTTGTTCTGAGAACCAGCTGTTAAGCAAAACTGTAGATTGTGGAGCTGTAAAACAAGATATAAATTAAATATGTTCTGCACTAAAATCTGAACCCTGAATAGTAATGTGTAATGTATTATAGTGTGTCCCCTGCAGCATTGCCTTGTGTTAACCTTTGCTTTCCATATTATTTCAAACGATTAATAAGCAGTACTCTATCTGCTATGTATGAATCACAGGATTACAAGGTCAGACTGGCTAACCAACAGGGTATTAGGCAGAAATCAGCCAAACAAGGGACAATAGCTCCCCAGTAGCTCAGTATGATGAGAAATTACTTTCTTGTTCAGTTTTGCATACCCAGACACGGTTTGAATCCAGGGAATGGTAATGAAATGTGTGCCTATATACACTCAAGAAATCTTGAATATTTGTAGAAACAGTCAGGTAGTGCTGACAGATATTTTCTCCACAGGTCTTACAGGTAAAGAAATGTGTTATAGTAGCTGTATGAAGGGCATACTAATACACTCTGTACAACAGTTCCACTATCCAACCCCATGCCTGCAAATGACAGCAGGATAGGTACATACACCATGCACTCTTCCCAATACATGTCTATCAAGTGTCACACTGTCATGGCTAGTGGTCACTGCTGCCCACAACCTTGGACACAGATAGGAATCTAGGTGAATTATGCCAGTAGCACAGTCACACATCATCAGTGCAGGGTACTCTTCTTTGTCAGGTATGTAACCCTGACATGTACGAGTCCCCACTAGTCATGTCTCCAGAGTTGTCACAGTTTACCCCATACCATTCCAGGTTGACAGTTTAACAGGTATGTATGTGCTACAGAAGCCATGGGCCATAGGTAGATGTAAAGTGAGGGCAGACCTGTGGAGTATTGAGAAGTACCATTGTGAAAAATAGAAGCCTATGCAGTTAATGGACATTTTTCTCTTCCCACATCCCTCATCTGCATCAGTAATTATTATTCAAATACTACAGATATGTTGTTCTCAAAAGCTATTGTTGTGACATGTGTTCTATTATTGTTTATATATTTGACTGGTTGCATATTAACATACCTTGTTCAGATATCATTATTGGTGGCCTGTTGCCGTCAATGTAACTTGCATGCTGTTAAAATGCTTACTGTTGTTCCATTTATGCTATGCAAATGTTTCAAATCTGTAGTTTTAGGTTAACTGGAATACCCACGCACGTTATAACTAATTTTGAAATGTTTTGTTCATGACTAACCAATATTTTGGAAAACCTCAGCACCATAGCATGTTTGAGAAGGCAAATCCCAGCGGATCTTCCTGTCCCACCTCATCTGGCTATGGTATCGGGCCCCAGCATGTCTGGGACCCAACCTGGAACTTCCTCCTCTGTATGTCTTTTACCACCTTTGGGTGAAATTGCCTCAGTGGATGGGGCCTGTCTCCCCCTCACCACAGGTGCAGAGATGAGCCCGTCACCTGCCACAAGTTCTGGGTTATGGTGTGCAGCGTCATGCACACCGAGTTGGATGTATGGCTGCACCAGATGGAGGGCCGCCTGACACAGATGGAGGGGCAGGCTGCCCCTGTTGTCCAGCCCCCAGCATAGCAATATGATATATCTGTCTGATGTTTGTGTGGTCTGCATTGCTCTATCAGTCATCTCTGGATGTAATTTAGATTAGAAGCTCAGTATTTAAGCTTTGATGACTTGTATTTTTGCATGTTATTGTAGTATTGGATTTGTTTGGTTATATGTATTCTGTTCCATTGTACTTTTAAAAGTTATTGGCTAGGGTCAGTTAACAAAGGTTACCGAAACATTCCTTTGAAACATGACTAGCAACAGTTAAGTAGTGTGTGTAGCTGAGGCATAGCATTGCTCTTTTAATTGCAAATATCTGTAGTTAGCTTAAGTGTTCCTGTGTTGTGCAGTGCTCTGAGTATTAGTCATCTCTACATTTAATGTTGATTTGAAGCTCTTTAGTTAAGCTTTAGTCACATATATTTTGTATCTTATTGCAGCATGCATTTCATTTGTTACAAGTTTTCTGTTCTGTTGTAAGGGTTCCCCCTTGTTATGTTCAAATATTTGTTGGCATGTGATTGGCCGTCCCTACTACACATCTCATTTTGAACACACCTCCCAGTTGTAGCTCATCAGCTTATCTTTCTGAGTATAGAGATATCATTAGGGAGGGCCCACCCCTCCTTTGTTTCTCAACCAGGCATTATCATGTTTCATTCCTTCCCACATAACCTATAAACAAAAAATGTTACTATATTTCTGTCTGTTCCAACTGTATTACTTCAATTTGCTGTCACTGCCTGTTCTTACAATGACTCAGTAGCATTTATTCTGCTGCATGTATTATTGCTTGTCAGTAGTCTGATGTGATTTTGTTATGCTAAGGCTGTGCATTTAAGCACATGGGCTTCAGGCCAGTTGTTTTACATGAAGTAGATGTGTGGTCTGCACTGTTGTGGGAGGGGAGGGAAGGCTACATTATGCCCTTCTGAGCTACAACTTGCTGATTAAAGGTTCATTTTGACTGCTTATCTGAACTGTATTTGTCTGACATTGGTATGCCTTGTTTGCTGCAGCATACACTACATCCTGACCTGCTGAATATAGCTTTGTTTCTATAACCTGAACACTAATCCAAGCCATCTTTTTTGGAGATGGTTACCCTGCAACCCAGTGGCAGGAGTGTGCACTTAGAAGTTGTGTGACTGAAGAGTGCTGGAACAGGGCTCTGTCCTGAGCTTTACTATTGTTAACTGGTTAATCTATTTAAATTTGTTTGCTCTTGTTTGCTATTGTCATATTTAAGTGTTTATCTGTTCACCTGTGTTACACAAACCTAAAAATATTTTAAATATCTTTAGCATAGTCTGGCCACAAGCTTTGTTGCAGTCACATCTGTTTGTGTGATTCTTGTGTTTCCTGCTATGCCAGCTAGTGTTGTCTAGGCCTGTGTGCACTTACTGAGAGTAGGTGAATTGGTTAGCACTGGTCTGCCATAGGATGTTGAGCTAAGAGCTCAGGGACAAGGGTTGATCAGTCACTCCCAGTGTTCCTTTTGTACCTTTGTTGTTGTGGTATTTAAACTCAGCATGTGCATGGCTTTGTGCTTTTGTGCAGTTTTAACACTTTGGGTGGTATCTAAGTTGCATTTATTTCCCTGACCTGCACTCCTGTGT
The DNA here is from genome assembly GCF_019279795.1 of Protopterus annectens. Classification (NCBI taxonomy): domain Eukaryota; kingdom Metazoa; phylum Chordata; order Ceratodontiformes; family Protopteridae; genus Protopterus; species Protopterus annectens. Next base: position 1,425,052,772 of record NC_056739.1, on the reverse strand, counting down.
GAGTGAGGCCCTCATCTGCAGGTACTGTCTTGATGTTATCCAGCCATACTCACACCTATAGGTGCTATCCTCAGATAGTGCCCACTCTACTATCCCTGACCTCCCTTTCACAGATGCTGATAACCATAGATGGGCAATTTCCTGTGCTTTCTCATGCTAGTCCAGTTGATATGGGCATCCTGACACAGTGTAGCTACTGCCTTTTGTATACAGACAACTGTGTGCTACTACCACCTAGCACCACAATATGTGAGAGATGCAATCACATTAAGAGCCTAGAATCCTTGCTGTCTCAGTCACGAGAGTACATGATTGACAGACCACAATGCTTTGCCAGAAATGGCCTTCATCTGTCTCCCCTGGGTTTTAGGCTTCTGGCAAGGGAACTTTCCTTCCCCATAGTTCCTTTTGTAGCCAAAGTCATGAGCAGAAAGTTACCAGCATGAAGGCTTATTATAAGCAAAATGTAAAGGTAATGCTGCTAAATGCTAGGAGTCTTAACATGAAACTAATGTCATTGCAAGCATACCATGTATTGGAGCATGCTGACATTTGTGCAGTCACTGAAACCTGGTTTGAAGCTGTAGAGAGCACACTAACCTGGTCAAACGGTATGACACATGGGAGACATCCCAAGTGCAGTTAACAGTTGACAAAACACCTATTAAAATCATAGCTAGCTGCAGACCTCCAACCATGACGCAGGACACCCACTACATCTACCTGGACATACTTGAATCTGTCAAGATTCAACCCTCTACCCTACTCCTGGTTGACATTAACTACCCAACTATAGTGTCCATGACCTATTCTACTTGAACATGAATGCACAGAGATTCCTTGTCAATGCCAGTGCATTGGATCAGCTGGTCAACACCCCTACAACAGGTGGAAATGTCCTGTACCTGGTCCTAACCAACATCAGTAACCACTGTAGAAATCTGACCGTATCATCCTCCTTGGTTAGATCTGACCATAAAGCCATCACTTTTGAGGTAACCATCTCCCCTTCACCCCCACTTTGTCAGGGTCAAACAAAATACATTTTTCCAAAACTGACTATAAATCTCCTCAGAGCAGGCATAAGTAGCTTTACAACTACCGTCCCATCAGTTGGAACTAGCAGTAATGTCCAAGCCTACACCAAAATACTATATGGGCACCTACATAGCTGTATGGACTCAGCAATACCTGACAGGACAAAATCATTTCCCTCAAGATAGAATAAACCTCTGTGGTAGACAGCAGCAATACACAAACTCCACAATAGGTGGAAATATTTGCTGGATAGCGCCAAGAAGGAGCAGGTGCCAAATTGGAAGCAATGTCATCTTTGTCTGAGCTAGCAAATAAGGTCACAGGTGAATTATCCTAAGGCTAATTTTGAGTTCAAATTGGGTGCATCCACCAAAGCCAATCACAAGGCCTTCCTCACATATGTCTGCAATCTGAGAGGCACCACCCAAATCTGCTCTGTAGTGGTGGTCAATAACACCACATACGGCATAGATATAGCCAACTTGCTGCAGACAGGTTAAGTGAAAACCTCACCCCCTGTCCCCCCTCAGTGCACAAGGATATGCACAGCACCTGCCCCCCTCCACTCATCATCATGGAGCAGGTCCTTAATGCCCTCTCAAAGTCAACAAACTGAAGTCACCATGGGGCCTGATACCATCCCTGGCTGCGTCTTACATGAACTCAGGCATGAGATCTCAGCTCCATTACACACTATAGTCAACCAAAGCCTGAGCACCAGTGCCTTCCCATCTGCACAGAGGACAGCCACTGTCATCCCTCTACACAAAGTTAGAGGAATCCAATGACCCAGCCAATGATATGCACATCAGCCTAACTAGCCTGATCTGCAAGAGCATGGAAGGCATTATCAAGGACCTTATAAACAGGGACATCGGCAACCTCATAATGCTTGAGCCCACACAGTGTTATATTGTCAAAGGGAGATCAGGCTTGTTAAACCTGGTCGACTTCTTTGAAGCTGTCAACAAACACATGGACGAGGGGAAGATGTTGCACACTGCCTACCTTCAGCTAGCCGAAGCCTCTGACAATAATCCCCAGTAAGCAATGATACATAAGCTTACACAGCTAGGCATCAACCTATATGTTACCAAATGGATAGCTAACTTGCTCAATGATGGTATCCACTCAGTCAAAGTAATGGAAGCCACCTCTAGTAGTAGATCCATAAAGAGCGGCATACCCCAAGGATTGGCCTGGGGGCCTCTACATTTTGAGATATAGGTTTCTGAGGTTCAAGACAAAACCAGTGGTCTGTGGCTGACCAGGTTTACAGAGGACTGCAAGCTGGCCACTGTCTTACATTCCCCTACTGATGTGAGCATCCCCCAAGATGCCCTTACCCAAATTAATGAGTGGTGCCAGAAGCATTGCCTCAAACTGAATGCCAGGAAATGCATAATTTTCCCTGTTGTGGTAGATGTCATCCACACTAATTATTACAGTAATAACAATGTACTGAGCATGCAATCAGGTGTGAGTCAACTTGTGCACCAAGGTTGATAGCAGCCGGACAGTTTCCCACTACATTGGCACCATTGTATGGAAGGCTGTCTAGATGGCCCACCTCACAAATAAGAGTATGTCATCTAGGAACCATGAGGCCATTACAACCCTGTCTCCACCCTTATCAGACCCATTACTGAATACAATGGATTCTTTGGCATGTACCTTGCCAAGCAAATCCAACAGTTGCAGAGACCACAGAGGTTCCTGACCAGGAAAATCCAGGGTCTGCAACACCGATCCTATACAGATAGTCTGAAAGCCCTGTCCCTCTACTCAGTCGCATGCAGACTAATCATAGGCAACCTGTGTCTGGCATACAAGGCCATTTCCAAACCAGCCATGATGGCATTTCTGCATAACCATACGACAAACCCCACTCATGCAACCTGAACGCAAGGCCTTCATCTGGTCTGTGATATGAATAGTACTTGTTGGCAGGATAGATTTGTGTCCCAAGCAATACACTGTCTGTAAAATACACTCTCTCCCCATGTCTAGCAGAGTACCTCTATAGCCCTCTTAAAGAAGAAGCTGGATGACTGCATGAGAAACAGAAAAAACACCACTGGGATCCTGCCTGTGTATCAACTGGACAGGAGAAACAGGTGCTGACTTTGAAGGGGCATGGGCAAAAATCTGGGCTAGGCTTATGAGGGCATATGGGCCAATAGCCTAGTATCATCCTATGAACCTATGCACCTAGTACATGTTTCCTGTATGTACTGCAGACTGTCCTGCAATGTTGTCTGAAATGAATCCCTATGAGTCTGAACTGTGTAGTGACTGCATTGATAGAGTATTCTCTTGTTTCTTTATTAGTAATTATCACATATCATTAAACCTTGTCATTGTGTCTTGTCTGTATAGCAGTAGGTCAGCTCTTCCAGTACTTGCATATGTACCTGGTAACGCTGTACAGCTCACTCCAATAGCCTTGATATTGGTCACACTTACCATTTTGCTAATAGGCTCATCACACAGTAGGATTTGTCACCCTTTGTTGAGGGTCTTACAGTAGCTGTTAAATAGATGGATTGTGGCAGTCAGAGCTGCCTTAAAGTTTGGGCTGAAGGGCCCATAGGTAGCAAAGTTGTGCCAGACTTTACCAGGTGTGTGTGTGTGTGTGTGTGTGTGTGTGTGTGTGTGTGTGTGTGTGTGTGTGTGTGTGTTAACAGAGTGGAGCATGACCTGCACTCATGCAGCAGTCCCAGCAATGTGGAGGGTGTAATTACCTGGCATGCAAGAGTGAGGTAACTCTTGAGGGGTATGTATGACACTGGGTAGAGGGTTGGCATCATAGCCTATAGGTGTATGGTAGATGTCTGATGGGCTGCTATGGCCTGGTAGGGAACTTATTTAATGTCCCCAGCTGCTGCATGTGCCATTTGATGTGCATGATGAATGGAGAATTATGTACATTAATGGTCCTCATTGGAGGAAACATGAAACATCAAGATCAGGAGTGCAATGCATGCTGTAATGCCAGTATGGTGACACTACCCACACACATACTGTGCTGATAGATGGCAGGGGTGTGATGTGGGTGTTATTGGTGCATAGTGCTAGCAAACATGGATGTGCAGGATCTGTGCATAATGGTGCCCAATGTATGAGGTCCTGTGATGTGTTTCCCTGTTCATGTCTTCCAGGTGCAAAGACATGACAGTAATTACCACCCTTTTTGGAAGCTGAGACTGCAACAATACTAGATGCTTTAAGACAGCATCACAGAGTGCTGTTCAACAAGAGCAGACAGCAGCAGCAGGAATGCATCACCCCGTGGAATGACCTACTGGAAACCATCAATAATCTGGAACATCATGGGCATACCTATGAGCAGGTCAGACACAGGGCAACTGTCCTTATTCACCATGTCTGGCAGAGGGCTGCAGCTGTGGCCAGGGACCATGCAGCCACAGATGTGGGTCCTGCTATGCAGGCCCCACTGACAACTATAGATGAGTTCCTCGCCAACCTTTGGTCAGCCACCGCACCCCAGGAAACCATCCAGACCTCTGTCGTGGAGGTGGAAGTTACCCAGACAACAGGTGAAGAGCATCCAGGCAAGGCCCCAGTGGATATCACTTCTATACTGTATCATTCATACTGGCATCCTTGGAGTATCTAGAAGCATATGTCAGGTCAAACTGCATTTGTGGGTAGAGTTTAGTAATGCACACAAGTGCACATCTGTAGTGAATGGCAGCAAATTGTGTAGTATCAGAAATTGTACTGTACATGTTCAGAAAGTCATCCTTTTCATGTACCAATGTCACATGTGAGTGTGCTGATAATACCTCTCCCTCACAACAACATAGGCCACTCTGGTCTGGCTGGGGAGCAGCAACTTGAAGCTGATGAGTATGGAAATGTCTTGTTGTGGCTCACCAATACCCTAGGCATGTTAAGGGCATGCATTTTTCCATGCACACAACTGTTACTCTTAGCCGTATTGCAATATATGCATGTTCACTTGTGGAGGGGTTAACTGCAGTGCATCACTGTGGTCATCACAGGGGCCTATTCACAGGGGCTGTAACATATTGGCAAGTATGTTTCTGTACGTGTTGCCACTGTGCTTTACAGGGGTGCATCCATATTGTGTACATGGGTGCAGTGTGTATTAGGTGAAGGTCCATCACATACTACCACTCCTCACATATCTCAGAGGGGTATATGAGGAGCAACAATAAGTGGGCATAGCTGCACTGGATGTTGTTGAGGGCCTGTCCAGAGCGTGTATGTTGTCATCTGATTGTGTGTTATGCATGTCATCATTCAGAGACTGTGTGATCTGTGTAATGCCTTTGTGCCACCTCAGCTGTATGTGTCTGTGTGCTCATGCATGTGTGCATGTGTGTGTGTGTGTGTGTGTGTGTGTGTGTGTGTGTGTGTGTGTGTGTGTGTGTGTGTGTGTGGGTGCATGTGTGTGTATGTATCAGCAGACATTATACTGCAGAGTATTAATTTACATATGTTGTCTTCCCCTCATAGGTAAACATGGGGGGTTGGTGTCTCTCCCCCTCACAACCTGATGTCAGAGTCTTAACAGACTCTGATGATGATGGTGGTCATAGGGAGGCACAGGTGTGGTTGTCATGGGCTAAATTCTGTGCCATTGGTTGGTATGCCATTTTCACCCACAATGTCACCACACACAGTCCGTATGCCCACACATACCAAGTCCTCAGCAGCCACAGATAATGGACAGTTGGAGGGTCATGGCATGGAACAGGCTACTGTGGTGAGTATGGCAAGTGTGAGTGTAGACAATAGCCATAGCCAGAGAGCAAGAAAGGTCTCTAACATGCAGATGGACAGGGGTGCTCAAAGGAGGACTGCCGCCCATCAAGCCTATATCACAAGTGTCACAGTAGGTGTCACAAGTGCATGTTTTGGTAAGTCATGGAGGCACAGGCATGTACTGAACCCAACACCAGATAAATGCTTAAGATCATGAATGCATTGCTTCCTGTCATGCATGACAACCTCCACAACATTAGTGATACTGTACATCATTTTGTTTATGTTGTGGATAGATGGTGGGGTGAAACATTGTCACTGCTTGACCGTGCAATGTCTGTGCTTGAGCATGTGGTGGGAGTAGGGCATCGGATATGTGGATGCAGGTCAGCAACAAAATCAGCTGAGAGCCCACATGGCCATGCACATTCACACTCCCGTAGTGGCAGTACCACCAGCACTACTGAAGGGAGGATGCTGTCCACACCACACTGGAGCAGGCTATGGGCATGTTGTCCTGACCAGTCCTGTCGGGGACATGGATCCAGCAGACAGCAGTCACCATTACGTAGTAGTACTGCATCTATCCTTGGGACTGGCGATGCCAGTGAGACTCCTGGTAGAACTAGTTCCCATATCCCTGGTGGGAGACAGTGAATTGTACATCCTGCCATGTACAGTCTACAGCTGTCCAACATAACCCTGTGTAGGGCAACAAACACTCACACACCTCTATCAAAGGCAGGTCACCACCCGACACACACAGCTCCTCTGCATGGCCCAGTTGAACAGCATTCCTCCAGACAGACACACACACACACACACACACACACACACACACACACACACACACACACACACACACACACACACACACATATATATGATGTCAACCATATGGCCCAGTCTAGGCCTCTGGCAAACCCACACCACACCCTGTGCATATACCTGTGCCACATCCCTGTTATCCATACCATTGATGCAGGGACATGCTAACATGGGTCTGATGCACAGGATGATTATAGTACATTGTAGTAATGTAATGATGTGTAAGGTGCTGTCTGCTGGAAATAGTTATGGCTACACATCGAAGTGTATGTACCTTTTTAGCCATGGTGCATTGCTGCTGTTAGTACAGCTGACTGACTGTAGTTTCACATACTGCATTCTGTTTGTGTTCCAGGTGTCTGTGTGTCTGCAGGCTGTGGGCCAGCTGATAGTAGCAATGATGAGTATGGTGGAGTGGAAACACAGTGACCTTTTCATAGCCAAGGTACAGCTGTATATGCACATGTTTACCAGGTGTGTATGCATGCAACTGTGTGTGAGGGTCAATTGGGGCAGACATACCCCTTGACACAGGCAGCTAGGCTTCACACATCACCTGGGTGTTCTGTAGTACCACAGGCTCATACATACAGAGAAGGTTACTTGAGTACTGGCACTAGGTCCCTCACAAGCTTAGCTATTACTTTAACCACAACAGATTCATCTATCAGCACTTGTTGCCCCTGGCATTTCTTTCCCATCCACTCAACCTTGATGCGGTTGATGAGGGTATGCATGGTACTGTGTATGACAGGTTTGGGGTATGTATTCTTGAGACAGGTCAGCCTGTGTTAGTCTAACCTGACAATCACCAGCATGCGTCCCTGCTATCTCATATACAAGTCTGGCCTCTTGTGCTGGTAGTGTACACAAAGTCATAGTCCTGTAAATGGGGCAGTTGTTGAAGGGATGAGTACAGCTCCTACCTGCCCAGTCTTACAAATGATAGTGCTAGATACATAACACAAATGTCTCAGAGGTTATGTAGTGTTGCAGTGTCAGCCACTACTATTCAAGTGGGTGCAATTGCAGGGGCTGTTAGGATTGCGAATGGTGGGTTCAGAGGCCTTTAACATGGTAGAGCCATCTGACACTCACACACACACACACACACACACACACACACACACACACACACACACACACCTGCATGGGGACATGCATTGAAACACACATGCACATAGAGTTGACACTTCTCAGATTAGATTACTTACCCATCTATGTACAGTGCACAGTGATATGACCATTCCATGCACCACAGTGGCTTTTTGTTAGAAACTGTGTAGCTGTGCTTGTATGGTGGATGACATCTGTATGGGCTGAAACTAGTTTGGCAATGGGGGAGTTCACAGGGTGGAAGAGGCACACAAAATGGTATGGCCATTGCATACATACAGTAAAGACAGCCACAGGGGATGTGCATACAGAAACACAAAACACAGTTACCAACAGACAGTTTAGTAGCCCTACATATCCACTTGTATGTACTACAGTGCTATGTACATATTACATGCCCCACATAGATTATATGCCTCAGACATAACCCACTACCTCATACAACATGTAATCTTGGGAATGCCTTCATGGATGGAGGGATAACCAACCAAGAATAGCGACTGGTCTCATCAATTGCTCCTACAAACCTGAACAAGTGATAGAGTAACAGACTTTGTATCAGCATGATGTTTCAGTCAGGTACGATGTCTGATGCTGGCATGTCTGTTACTATGGTAAGTGTGACATATTTGGCAATGATATCACATAAATGTCCATTATTAGCAGACACAGACCACATATAGGTTGCTAACATCTGGATATTCCATATACATCTGTACAGATGACTGGCATGGGCTGTATAGTTTAACATGGTGCATGTGAGGCAGATGTCATTAACAGGCTCTTTAAAGTAATGCCATGGGGAGAGGGTCAACAGGCCTTAAAATGGTATAACCTATACACACAACAGCCAGAGAGGATATGTTTCACGCACACTACTATAGTTGTCAGTATAGAGGTTAGAACCCCATCCTATATAATTATTTGCACTATAGTATTACACAGTAATTGCACATGCCACATAGCTTAGAGGGCTGAAGAGTGCATGCAAAATGCTTTACCCTACAAACATACACACTTACAAACACCTTTACACACACAAACACACACACACACACACACACACACACACACACACACACACACACACACACACACACTTGTCAGAACTGAGAGTAGAACCCCTGCCTATCTAGTTATTTGTACTATACTGTTACGTAGTTATTGCATGTGCCAGAGAGCTTATAGGGCTGAGGGTTGTCCAAAGGTACTCTTAAGAAGAATGACATCAGCAGGACTACTAAAGTAGGGCACTGGAAAGTGTACTGGGTGGGAATGGCCTAAAACTGTTTCACCTACAAACAAACACACACTTACATTTGCCAGGACTGAGATTAGAACCCTTACCTATCTAGTTATTCATACTATAGTGTTACGCAGATCTCACATGAGCCACAGAGCTTATAGTGCTGACAAGTGTCCAAAGGTACTTCTAAAGTAAATGACATCAGCAGATCTTGTGAAGTAGGGCAATGGGAAGTGTACTGAGTGGGAAAGGCCTTTTAATATTTAAACCTACAGAGAGAGACACACACACACACACACACACACACACACACACACACACACACACACACACACACACACACACACACACACACACACACACACACACACACACACACACACAAAGTCAGGTGATATGATATTACAACCCCCACCTCAGTACTATTACACAATGGAGTTCACCTTCATTGTGGCACATGCGACTGGTTACAACTAGTATGCCACTGTCCACAGCAGGACATCATTCTATGCCATTCAGGGTATCACTGTGTATAACTCTGTGTGTGTGTGTGTGTGTGTGTGTCTCCCTGTGTTTCTCTCTCTCTATCACTGTCTGTCTCTTCCCCATGTCTGTGTGTATGCTTGACATATTGCTATCTTTTGTCCATATATATGTTGTGCATCACATGCAACAGATGCAGATATATCACATATGGGCCATCTACAGCTAGCTGGGGTAATCCTGTCTGATGGGTTTGTGTATAGACAGTTAGGTGTACATAGCTATCTGTATGCAAATACTTATATGCACAATACAGTTATATAGTCTGATGTGGGTTCCGACATAGGCTGTAATTCTCTAAGTTTAGGAGCATGCCCAGTATGACTTTCTATAGTAAGAGTGGGACTCCATTCCAGAGATGGTTTAACGTGCTACAGCCATACCTCTCAAAAGTAAAAAGGAAGTTGCTAGAGTTACAGGGTTTGTTTTAGCAGACATTTTCTGACATAAATAACATCTGACACCAAAATGTATTGTGTCATTACCTACTGTCAGAAATCCTGAGATCATCACAGTGACTTACCAGAGAAATACAAGATCTATGATGCACAGACCAATATTATGAGCCAAACTATAAACATTCTTTCCCAATTAGGCAAGTTGAGAGGTGTGGCTACAGCTGCACATTGGTGATATACTGGCTGAGGATCTGCTTGTTCTTACCTGAAAAGTCATATCCTGGTGTGGTCATACCTCTCAACTGTACAGTTTTTTTTGTAGATTGTCCAGATGTTTATCTAATTTGTGTCCATTTTACATAAACTTGTGTTTTTCTGGCAAGTTAGTAACAAATAATTAAAGACTGAAGTTAGAAAATAATGACAGACATTTGTGTTTCAGACTTCATAACTTTCAGACAATTCCTGCTAATGCAAAACATGTTATTCTACCAACTTTTTCAGTTTGTAAGAGCAATATTTAAAACATGTGCCTATCATTGGGCCCTTGTCACACTTTTATTTATAACCTTGTCCAGATGTCTTGCTGTAAGAGGTTGAGAGGTATGGATGTGGGTACAGAGTGCATTCTACTGAGAAGAGATGTCCATTATATGTGTGTTATATTCCACATAGCACTATGATTTCCAGGTATGTCAGAGGCACAGCAGTACAGAGTAATGTGGTGAACCACTGACAGTTGTGTATAGGTTGACATGAGGTTAGTAGGCTGTAACTGAAGCCCTCATAACCCTCGCAGATGAGAGTGTAGCCCATGTTAAGACATGTCTGCACCCAGAGCTCCTGTCCAGCATGGACACAGGTGTATTCACAGGACTGTATTTTCTGTTTCCCATGCACTTATACAGGGAGAACTTCACTAGGGGTATTAAGGCACTTGGCTTGATGTGGACAGGGAGTATGTGAGACATGCATCTGTCACATCAACAAGCCATATTGATAACACACGCCAGGTTGATCGAGTGGGCCTTGACTTCCAGATGTGCAACAGTCCCATCAGGGAAGGATCTGGATTGCTTTGTATGCCAGACAGGGGTCATCTCTGTGAAGTGTGTATGGAACTGAGGAGACGGACAGTTCTGTTAGCCTAAATGTGTAGGGTAGGTGTCTGTTGTCCTGCATTCTCCTGGTGAGGAATCTCTGTGGTCTCTCCAGCTGCTGCATGTGCTTTGTGAGGTACATGCCGAAGGGGGCATTGAAAAAAATAACTGGCCTTATAAGGTTAGCATACATGGATCTTATGACCTCTTTGTCCCTGGATGGGATACCCATACATTTGAGTTGTCCCATCTATAAAGTTTTCTGTACAACGGGAGCAACATGGTGCTCAGACTTCAGGTTGCTATCAACCTGGGTGGTCAAGTGCCTCACTACTGATTGTGTATGTAGGACATTATTATTAATGTGATGCTATGTGGGGACATCAGTCTCCCCAAAGGGAGATGATGATGCATCTGCAGGCATTCAGCCTGAGGCCATGTTTTTGACATCAGGCATTTGTTTTTGGTGAGACCCTCTTGTAGGACATCTACATCACCTTGTGTATTGATGACTATTCCCAGCTTGCAGTCATCTGCCAGTTTGGTCAGCCATAGGCCAATGTTTTTGGTCTGCACCTCAGGGAAGAATATCCCATGTACCAGAGGCCCCCATACCAATTCCTAGGATATACCACTCATTACGGGTGTACTGTTTGAGTTAGCTACCCCTATTATGATTATGTGGGTTCTATCAATGAACCAGTTTGGTACCCATCTGGGAACATATGGATTGCTGTCTAGTTGATAGAGTTCAGGTGCTATGGTCAAGTAGAGAATAGTGTGTAAGGCTTTGGCCAAATCAAGGTGGCCAGAGTGCACCATCTTTCCCTCATCCATGCCTTTGTTGGCTACCTCAGGGAAGTCATCCAGAGTTCACTGACATACCTCCCCCGAGAATGGCTGACTGTGTAGGGTAATGTATTTGGATTTTGCCAATGTCCATGTTAATATGATCCACGATAATCCATTGCATGGCCTTGCAGATCAGGCTAGTTAGGCTGATGGGTCTTTCATTTCCTGGATCGGTGAATACTCCACCTTGGTGTAAAGGTATGACAGTGGCTGTCTACCACTCAGCTGTGACATAGACAATACTCAAGCTTTGGGTGTGTAGGGTGTGTAATGATGCTGCCAGTTCATGCCTGGGTTCATGTAGGTTGCATGGAATGCATGCATGGGATGTATGCAGGTCCCATGGAGGCTGTCTTCTTGACTTTGAGAGGGCAGTGATGTCTTGTTCCCTAGTGATAAGGGTTGGGTGTTCAGGTACTGGGGATGTCCTGCTTTCCTGATAGGGGGGCAGAGGTGAGACATTTCCACTGAATCTGTCAGCCAGTGGATTGGCTATATCTAAAGCATTTGTGTATGTGGTGTTGTTGACCACCAGTTTTGCACAGATCTGGGAGCTTCTTTTGGGAATGCAGACATATGTTTGGAAGGCCTTATGATTGTCCATCTTAGATGTGGGCAATTTGGACTCAGAGTTGCCTTTAGTGGATTTCACTGGTGTTCTTGTTTGTTCAGGCTAGGGGTGATTACTTCCAATTGTGCACCTGCTCCTTCTTGGTCCTGGACAGCAATGTCATCCTTTTCTTACATAGTTCCTTTATTACAGATGTTTGTGGACAGATTTAGTCTCCCTTGCAGATAATGATGTTGTCCTGTCAGGTATTCCTGATTCCATGCATCTCTATCTATATGCTGGCATAGTAGTTTTGTATACATTTAGAAGTTGGTGCCTGTTCCTCTAGTGGGATGGGAGCTGTTCAGCTGTTTATATCATCCTTCTGGTGGTTGTGATAAGTTTGAGGGACATTTTCTTTTTACCATGGCTAGAGGGGGGTCAGGAGAGATGGTGATATGACATGTGTCCACTTTTCTGTCAGATAATTCCAGGGAGGATGATACCATAGGAACGCTGCAGTGGTTGATCAAGCTGGTTACTGCCAAGTCCAACATAGGTATTACACCTTGTGGGTGTATCAAGTGGCTTTCCTAAGGATGTAGCATTGATAAGATAGGGGAATCTCTGTGCATTTCTGTTCTGGCATGGTTGTATTTCCAGTCAATGTTTGGGTAAGATAAGTCATCCAGGATCAGGGTGACATGTGGAATCTTGATAGATTTGTAGAGGGCTGGATATGTGGGGTGGATATCCTGAGTCAGATATGTTGGCCTGTAGCTACATATCATTTCCATAGGGGTCTTATCAACAGTTGACTTAACTTGGAGTGTCTCGTTTGTGTCAGACTTTGACCAGCCTGGAGGTGTGTGACTGTCTAACATATATTTATACTCCACCTCCTTTGGCTTTGCTGCCCACATTTTGGGGTCTGGCTGTGTGATAGGATGAGAGAACATGTAAAGACTGGTTTAGCTCTGTGGCTGTGGGCCAGGTTTCTCTGAGTGCACAAATGTCACAATCTTTCAGGGTTATGACTGCTTGCAATGTGTGCATTTTCCTGTTTAGACTCCTAGCATTTAGCGGCATGGCCTTGAATTTTAGTTTTGGCGAGTGTTTTATGTTGGTAGCATGGAGCCCATGACTTTCTCTACAAAGGCACTATGGGGGTGGCAAGGGCCTTTGCCAGAGGCCTGAAGGCCAAGTGAGACAGATGCAGGCCATCTCTAGCAAAGCAACAAGGTCTGTCGATCATATGTTCCCAGGTTGCCAGGCAGTGGATCCCACTGGAATGACTCCAATAAGTGAGCCATATGTTGATGATAATCATTTTCTGTTTGTAATGAGCCATCATTCTGGGTGACGGCAGAATGCTGCTTAAGGCTAGGGACATACCTGCATGGGACACATATTCAGCAAGCTGAATCATGTCTCTCTTCCTGTAGTCCAGGGAGGTACATCTGACATCGTTCACACCATCATGGACCAGGCCGAAGTTGTACCTGTACCTGTTGTGGGGTGACTTCAGTGTATGTGCGATATGGCAGATTATCACACCTGACAAACAAGCAACCGTGAATTTCTCCTTATCCTGCCTGGTGAGAGCTACATCTGTGTGTCTCACAGTGGAGTCTTTTATGAGTAATATGTTGGTTGTATGGTAAGGCCTTATAGTGTTCGCAAGACCCTTGTGTGTGGACTATGCATGGTCTGTGGTGTGTAGGTTTGTGGAGTTCTCATGTGTGTTTGCTTCTAAGGTGTCCTTTGTTTGAGTTTTTGTTTTGTTGCAGACCTCCACTTACATGGGTGTGTGTTGTGTATTTGCAGGTGATGTTTACTGACTCCATACACTGCAGGGCACCTATGTCACTGCACAATTTGTTCTGGTGTGCACATTCTCCATTTGTCTGGCCAGTGGATCCCCTTCCCCTTATGTGTGTCTCTTTGTCATTCTGTAGTCCAGTCACAGACGTTGCCTATAGTGGCTGCTGTTATGTATTTATAATTTTGGTGTGAGCAGGGTAAATGCCATAACATCACAAACAAGGTTATGGACTTCACACCTCTGAGTGTACCAATTTAGCAGGTTGTCCATCATTGCATCACTACATCTGCTGTGGTCCTCTGATGGTTTGTGTTACTATGTTATTATGAGACTACATGTTGGCCTAGGTGTCAAACCATCACAGACTGACATCTGGACAGGCCCATATATGACAATCAGACAATGGGTCACACATGGGCACAGGCTGTTAATACTGTTCTGCCAAATACAGACAGTTGTGAGACCAGTTTTGTATTTGCCTGCTTTCTCTTATGGGTATGACATCTGCTTCTCCGCTGTCTGCCATTTATGTTTTGACATGACCCTTTCTTGTTTTGAAAATAGTTGGCAGGCAAATGCAATCTTAGGACAAGCAGAACAGATATACAAGGCATACTTGTGCTTCTTCTGTGACAACCTGTCATTCCAGAGGTATGGATGTTGGCCAGTGACACATTGTTAGTGCTAACACAGTAAGGTGGTAGTCTTTTCTAAGGTTACCATACCTCTGGGTTTCCCCAGACACGTCCTCTTTTTTGGGCTCCTGTCTGGGCTGTTTTTGAAAATTCTGCGATTTGTCTGGGTTTTAAAACCCAGACAAAGTGCTGAAGCAGGCATCCCTATTTCGGAGTGTTTTCTCCTCCGCTTTTTTTTTTTTATTGATTGGCTCAGAAGAGCAAAAAAAAAAAAAAAAAGGTCTTTAGTTTTAGTAAAGACCTGATTTTTTTTTTTTTTCATCCTCTTTCACATACAAAGAATTATGGTAACCCTAGACTTTTCTAACCTGGCAGTACACTAACCTTCAGGTACCTGCTATCCTACTAGGCACCATACCTCTCAAATTCTTTGAGCCAGACATCTGAACAAAGCCATAAGTAATTGGGGACAAATGCCTAACTATAGAGACCATTGTTAACTGTTGGCCTTACAAACCTAGAAAGGTTATACAATTACAGGTTTTATATTAGCATGCATTTTGTAAAGGGTATGATGTCTGAAACTACAATCTGTCATTATTTTCTGACTTTAGTCTTTCCTGATTTGCCAGTGATTTGCCAGAAAACCACAATTTCATGATAAACAGACCACAAATATGATGCAAACGTCTGGACATTCTGCCAAAAGTCTGTACAGTTGAGTGGTATGCTAGGCACTGTGTAGGTTACTCCGAGCTGTGTACTGTCCATATGTGTAGCCCCCTGTCCATGACCTGTCCAGCTTTCCTGCTGTAACAGATATTGACATCTGGACAGCGTGTACAACTCATGTCGTACATGTTGTTGACATGTAAAATAGTTGGCATTGCAGTTCTTGAAACATGGACCCTTTCAACCACAGTACTGTACCTAGGCCACTAAGACACGACAGGAAGGAGGTAGGTACTGGCCACATCCGGACAGTATTAACCACACGTATACATAGCTCATTGACCCCTGCATATTGTGGACATGCAACAAGTTATCAAGGTGATTGGGATAGCCCTGGGAATGTGTGCTCTGCTGCTAATACCCTGCAAACATTAATGTTACTGCATTTCTATAGGAACATGGATGTGTTTTGGGGCACACCTGTCAACTGTACACATTTGCATAGACTGTGCTGATGTTGGCTTTACATTTTGGTTACATTTAACATAGCATTGTGCCTGTCTTGGAGAATAGAGGCATATCACTGAAGACCACAGGTTAGATTGTAATGGCAGACATTTGGGTTTTGGACTTCTTTCCTTTCAGAGCCTAAATGCAACTGCAATACCTGCTGTGAACTCACTGTGTAAGTCTGTAGGGGTGTATTTCATCATTGTCCCCATTTGGAGGCCTTTGCTAGACATTTCTTTATGGTTTTCTATGGCTGACTTGCTGGGTGAGGCTGAGGGGTGAGTATGGGACCCCACATTAACATCCATGCATGTGACTTATAAACCCCCAGTTAGTTAGCTCCTCACATATACTGCAGTTAGAGCTATCACCCAGGGGACTACTGCATACTCTGGGGAAGCCAGTATTGGGCAGACATTTCTTGTTGTCCCACATAGCTGTCAGTTGTCTGCTGCTATCCTAGCAGGCCACCCCATTCCCTTGCATGCATTCAGTGATACCATAGCTATGCTACCACAACTTTCTACTCCATTCATTTATTGTTAAGAAGACTGACTTATCTTGTGCCTGCAGCAGTTGTGAGGATGGTGCTTGAGGGTGGACTCTGTCAGATGCATGCATACATGGTAAGGTACAGGTAGTGTGATGTGTGTGGCATCCATTTTACTGTGTGTGTGAGTCAAAGAGAGAGGTGTTAGTCCCTGGGTCCCTACAGTGTCAGTGTGTGTGTGCTATGCATTGCCTCTTTGCCAAGGCCTGGGCATACTGGACATGCCTCCATCTGCCTACAGGATGAGGCTCAAGGGGGTTTCTCCTCCAAGTCCTCCTGTACCTGTGGGACTCTTGTTACTGGTGGGGGGCTGTGTGGCCCTTCCCTGTGATGTTCCTGCCACAGCTGTTTCTGCAGGATCATATTGTGTAGCATGGCACATACTATGAACATGTGTGCACATATGGCTGGAGAGTACTCCAGGGCTCCACCAAATATGTCAAGGCAGCAAAGCCATGACTTGAATATTCCAAACACATGCTCTACAATGTTCCTGGTTTCTTTGTGTGCCTCATTATAGCGTTCTTCTGTGTGTGTGTGTGTGTGTGTGTGTGTGTGTGTGTGTGTTTCTGATGAGTGTCATCATCCATGGCTCCAATGTATAGCCAGCATCCCCCACCAGATGGCCATATGGGATGTCTCCCCTGGCAAATGTCTGGTACAGCTGTGAGGCATGCCAGATGTGGGAGTTGTGATAACTACCAGGGCTGCCAGCACACGCATTCATTATGATGCCCTGGGCATTGCACATGTCCTGGCAGTTGATGGACTGATAGCCCTTGCAGTTGACATAGACTCTACCCTCTTCAATGGGTGGTGCCTTGAGGTGGATGTGCATGCAGTCTATGGCACCAAGTACCTCTGCATAGTCTGCTACATGGTGGAAGAGACATATATTGCTGGTCCTCTTCTCAGGGGTGCTAGGGAAATAAATGTGCTCACCAGCATGTGTTCGCATGGCATCCAGGATCTGGTGGAGTACCCTGGATGCAGATGCCTGTGAGACCCCCATGATGTCTCTACTAGGTCTTGGGAAAGAACCTGTAGTTAGTATTCTTAAGGCTATGCATATCTTGGTATCCACTGGGATGGGTTCCCCTCTGTTGGCTCTGGGTCTGAGTTGAGGCCAGCACAGCTCGATGATTTGCTGAAGTATGTCTCTGTCCATCCTGTAGTACTCCACTATCTCCAGTTCATTTAGCCCCTGAAAGGTTACCCTCTGAACATTATTCTCCTCTTTGGTCTGGGCTGGTTGTCAGCATCATCCTCATCATCACCTCAGTCTGTAGCATGCACAGATGTAGCAAAGCAGCAGCCTCTATCATTTTGTCAGTTAAAATACCCAAGTGTGTACACCAATGGTGCAGGGTTTGTGGGAAAAACCAGACTGAAAGGTGTTTGCATACTTTATACTGGTGTGCTGCAGATGCTGCCCATGTGATTGTCTGACTATGATACATTCCACTTGCCTATTGAGGGGTTTGAATAGGCCACTGTGAGTAGCAGGGTCCATATTAGTGATTTGTAGTTCATTACCTTTATTCTCCTATTTCCTTTTTTTATTTTATTTCCGCTGTAGCAAGTGTAAACATTGCTGAGCAGTAAAGGCCCACCCCTGGACATGAACACACTCAATACTTCTTGAAGGCGCTAAGCACAGCTAAGCATCCTCAGACACACACCCTTGCTTAGCTGTGCTTAGCTGAGAGCAAATAGGAGCCACAGAGCTCAAATGTGCATGCACCAAGCATGACACACATCCTTTTCATGTCAGCTGCTTCTCCTGGTAACACCACTGCCTTATAGCTCCTATACAGTTAGGTGCACATGGACACAGTCTCCCATTTTGCTAGTCAATAACTTTAGCTCATTTGCATTCCCCACTGCCTTGGACCCTAGTTATACCACTACACCGGAGTATATGTCCTTAGCTACCACTGTTACTTGTTATTGTTATGAGTCTGCCTGCTGCTCTTTATAATGGCAAAATTCATCTTTCACATAAAATTGTCTTTTTACATTTTTTTCTTCTGCACAATCTCATTTGAGTGCTGCTGCACTCTGCTTAAACGGCTGGAATCGGCCAAAAAAAATTAACTTTGATTTTTATAATTTTGAAACAATTTTGCATACCAGTGGACATATTTTTGTCCATTGGCATGCCTAATACTCATAATATATGCTTTACTTTGAGCTGTCATGCCCCTGTTTTGATTTTTCAGAAATGTACACAGTTAGTAACCGAATACATTTCTGTAGTGGACATGTTTCCGACACGGATGCCTGTCTGCTTGTTGAATCGCTAATTCACTTCATTTGCATGGTTTTCACCAGCAAATGAGGTGATTAGCATTATTCCATGGTGTCCATGTTAGAATAGTGCTGGGAGGCTTGTGCACCCACCCAGCCTTGTTTACTGGATTGCAGAGGCTCCGAAATCCATGTTTGAGCTGTGCCACTATTCTTACATGGAGTTTAGCTCCACGTACGCTTTATTGAATCCTGGCCATTGCTTTTATACTTGCAAAAGTTTGTCTAAATATTTTTTCTGATTAGCTGCTTTTCAGTTAAAGCTAACATATATCAAGTCTCATAAAAGAAAAAGACATGCAATAAAGTCAAACAAAGTCTTAATGCTAAATCATAGTGTTCAGATACTGCATTAATCATTAAATTTATCATATTCAATATAAAAATTTAAAAAAGGAACGAATGAGGGAGAAGGAGAAGAGAAAGAAAGACAGTGCTTATTGTTGCAAGGATCTTTTCTTATTTTTCCCCTGCAGATCCCTTTGCTTACTTTTATTTCTGTCTTATAAAATAATTTTCTCTCCGTGATCTGATCTTTGACTGGGGTTATATAGCATATGTCTTATATCAATGACTGAAACATTTCATGACAAAAGATCACACTGAAAAATACAAACAATTGCAAAAGCTAAACAATGCTTTTGGTGACAGAAACTGGAAAAATGATCAACGGTAAAGCTAGATTCTTGGAAGAGCAATATTACTATACATTATTGGAGAAAATCAAACTATCCTTCCATGCCTTAAGTTTCCTTGCCTTCTTTTATGCCTACAGATTCAGAACTGTTCTGACGGAGAATAATGAAAGTTATTTGTTTCCAATTCACTACCATTGACAGATCCATGCATTTTTGATTGCAGCCAGATGGATATATTATTAAAGGTCAGACCCCATTTTTATAACGTTATGCAATGTTATAAAATGACCCATTATTCTTGTTAAATGCACATTTTGATTTTTTTTGTAGTAATTTAGATACTATTAAACAGTTTGGTTGCGATTTACTTATGATCCATATGTTAATATTACTGACTCTATACAGCATAAATGCTATTAAGCCATGCAGTCTTTTTGAAACACAGTATAAAGTCATCATGATTTCAAGAGAGTAAAATACTGAAGACAATGAACTGAAGGTATTCATCAACTATTAATATTATAATAATGGATATGACAAATGTACCTTTCTGTGGACACTGGACGAATGTCTGGAAATACTGTGAAGTTGCCATATTTGTGATACTTCTGCAAACGGGCTGCTTGCAACATTTTCTGAATTTTTAATGTTTATAAGACAAAGGTAAGTTTCATTTGAATTATCTAAAGCATGTTGAAGGAATGCGAATAATGTTCTATTTTAACCCAATAAAGCAACACATCAGACACAGCTACCTTCAGTTTTGAAAACATGCCTCAGTTGCTAAAACAACTCAGTGGGTTCCATATGTCTGTTAAGTCTGCATTACTTCACAACTCATTATTTGTTTCCAGAGGCAACACTGCTTAGCTGTTAATGTGCAAGAATCCAAATGACAGATATCTACGATCCAGGGCATGCAGTGCCCATTTACTTACTGTATTATCCTGAGCGAATCACAAACTTCTTATCCTCTGCACGTTTCTCTGAAAAGGCAGACCTCACTTGAGACCATAGTGATACAGTAAAGTAAATGATGCACAGCAAACAAGTGACATTTTGATCTTAGGAAAAGAAGGTTCAATGAAGACATGAATAAGAAGATTCCATAAAGACACAAATGTTATTGATGAGAATTATATTCATGTAACACAGACTTAAGTACCATTAAAATAAGCTTGTGTTCTTTTGGATCCTTTATAGAATCTGAAAAATTCCTTTACATCCTTTCTCAACTACTTCTGAAAGGCTGGATTCATAAAGGTTATCACAATGTGTACACTACGTGCGCACTCAGTGTAACCTTCCTGACTGAATAGACAGCACAAGCATTGTATCAGGGATATTCTTGAAATCAGAAAGTGTTCACAAAGTGTACACATAGTGTACTCATTGAGGTAACCTGTATGAATCCAGACTGTAGTATGTTGTAATGATTCTGAAAAATTTGTGCCAAGTTTAACTTTCAAGTCCATTGCATTATCACTTTTTTTCATTACCATTTGCTGAAATGCATATAACTTGTATATAAAATGTTTGAATCTGTCACTGTTAATTGCTTAATGTGACGTGGTGTTACAAGTGCACTGCATATGATATAAATGTTTCAGGCAAATTCTTTCTGTGTTACATGCTACAACATAATATAAACAAACTGTTCATTTCTTAATGTATGTCTTCTCTCATAATACAAGATAATTAAATGAACTCTGTTAGACAGTATGCTACAAACTTAATTTCCTTTGAAGTTTTGATAACTCTGTTCTGAATATGATACATTTTCAGTTAATCATGATATAACATACAAAAGAATCTATTAAGTAGAAAGCAGACTTCTGACTTAGAACATTTCCAATAATCAATAATTCATTGACTAGAACCTAAAGGACAAAACTTTCAAAATAGAGTGACCTAATATATTGCCCTGAAGATAAATGGGATTGTTAGCTCTTGCCATTACAGATGAAATTTCTTTTCAAGGCAGCCTACGGGGAATATCTTTTTCAAAGAAAAAATAACTTGCAGAAACAGTTTTATTACTAGGTGTAAATGTGGATGCTCAGGAACCACAGACAAAAGGTAGATGCATTTTTCATTGTATAAACAAACAGGTATTCCCACAGGAAACAATTAAGTTTGTGTCTTGGCATAGCTAAGTGAAATGAATTGCTTTTTAAAAGAAGTATACTCTTAGATTACAGTCAGATGCTTGCCTGCTATGTAATGAAATATTTGTTGTTTATTTAATTGTAATATTGGGTAGTGAATTTGAATGTTCTTTCTAATATGCAATCATTTTGTTTAACATGCTATGTAAGCAGTAATTAAGGAAAGCAAAATTACACAAATAATAAGGCAGTTTTGCCAAAGAAAGTACAGTAGTACTGCAGCAAATATGATCATATAAGACTGCAAAAATGTAACATTTAAAGCATCTTAGAAACAAATTAAAGTGAATGGTGTGAAAAGGGGAGTGGATCTATTATATTAGAAGATATATAGCACTGATTATAATAAACATAATATGCACATAAGACACTTGAGCTAATTAAGTTACTCAATCAACCAAGTAAGCAAGAACGTAACTATTTATTTTTGTATGCGTGTTCAGTTAAGCAGATCACCAAGCTACAGAAATCGACAGAAAAAATAAGAAAAAATAAATTTATAGCTTTAAAATGGGCATTAATTGATCTCAGAAGAAACTATGTGGATTCCAAGTCCATTAACTCAGAAAGAGTTACTAGTACCTTACAGAAGGTGTGTACCTTAAAGTATCTCTAAAAGCTATAGTCCATGAGATATTAATAAAACTAAGGTAGAGAATTCTATAAGTCGTTGATACAAAAACAAAAATAATTTAGTTCAGACCACAGCAGCATCAGCCCACTGATTGCTGTTAAGCTAATATAGAATGGAAATGAGAATGCTGGAAAATTTCACTGTTAATTTTGTTAATATTGTGAAAGAATATTCAGAATGTATTTCTTTCCATAAATTTATTTATTTTATGAGATGAAGTTATTAGAGGATACTGAACTAAATGAAGTTATTGCAAATTCACAAGGACATCTTTGTATAAAACTCAAGCCATCCTTTATCACCTACACACATATATATATATATATATATATATATATATATATATATATATATATATATATATATATATGTGGGTCTACTTTGTTTCATTGAATCTCATTTCACAGAATTTCATTTCACCCTGACCACATCACCGAAAACACAAATTACTGAAAACTCATTCCACTGAATCTCTTTTCACTAAACTGAATTTAGTATATTTGGCACTGTGTAGAGTACCATAAGGCAAGTAAAAGGTATATGCCCTTTTCCCCACTGTAGTGCAATCCTGGAGTTAGTGTATATAGTTAGGGGGGCATGGGAGTAGTAGCTCCCCACCTTGTTTATTTTATATTGTAGTTTACCAAAAACTTCAAAACAATACATTTTAAACAATAGACATGCATAGTTACAACACAAATGACTAACTCTCTCCAGAAGACAATATGTACTCAAAATAAGTGGAAGGCTATGCCCACCACACCCCCCTAACTATATGCAAGACTGCACTACAGTGGGGAAAAGGGCATGTACCTTTTACTTGCCTTACAGTACTTTACACAGTGCCATATATACTGACTGCAGTTCAGTGAAATGAGTCTTCAGTAATTTGAGTTTTCAGCAATGTGGTCGGGGTGAAATGAAATTCAGTGAAATGAGATTCAATGAAACAAAATAGACCCATACATATATATATATATATATATATATATATATATATATATATATATATACACAAGAAAACATTCAGTTTGCTTTCCTTAGTACTTGACTTCCCTCATTACCTGTGCTTATGCTGAGAGTTTTAAATGAAACATTGTTGCTGCACTTTAAACTTAGCAGTTCATTTGGTATGAAGAGATAATGTTCTGATTGTGCCCCAAGTAACCTGAATTTGATTAGTAGCTAGAATGTCCATTGAAACTTGCATGGGGAGGAAGGGTACATCTTTCCTTTTGGAGAGGGGCAGACCAGTACTATCCATAGCCACAATCTCTCAATGGAGGGGTAACACTGTAGGAACAGTACAGGTATGGGCACTCTGCCAACACACTCCAAATGTAGTAGTTGCCTTTGATCATGCATGTAAGCATGGATTTGCAAGCAGAAGGCAAAATGGCAGCCAGAGTGATGCAGGTTGCTTGTCTCAGTATTCATTGAAGTGGCTAAGGCTCATACTAGAAAACACATTCATTCCAGGGATGCTGGTGAGGTCATAAACCACTGTGAAGACAGCCTGGATGATGGCCTCATTTGGCCAGTTCTTGCCTCCATTGGAATATCCAGGATGGGAAAACAGATGGACCTAGCTGTTACAAGTGAGGTTTGATGGCAGGCAGATGCAGCAGGAATAGAATATGGATAAAAATAAAGAAACTCTTTACTTCTGACTGTAAATCGAGTACAGACAACAGCAAAACAAATAAATATTTTGCCACAAAGAATGTTATTGCTGTACTGTGCTGCATGTTAAACCTACAAGAAAAAATATTATCTTCTTTGTTATAAGTGTAGAAACAAGAATCTGAAAGCATTAAGGCCCTGATACCATGCTTAAAGCTTAATCATGTAAAACTATAGAGCATAGACAACACAGGTTTACTGGCCTCTCTGTGACATCTACATGGTCATTAATGTTCTCTGTTACTATCTGTGAGGAATGTTGCATATGCTCCTCATGTCTGCATGGTGTTTATCTGAATGCTCTAATTTCTAAACAAGTCCTAGAAACATGCTGCATTGTCCATGCTGGCCGAGCTATGGTTGAAAAGAACCTGACAAGGCCCAAATTAATTTACCAAATCAACAAACAAACAGAAAAGTAAAGAAAGAATGAAATTCAGTGACTGTATAGCAACCATCATATAAGTCACTGTATAACATTAGGTTGACATCATCATCTTTATCCATAATACACAGCTGTTTCTTGTAATACTAGACATATTCTTAGTACCCCAGGGTTCGGTCTTGGGGCCTCTGTTATTTGGGATATACTTTTATGAGGTGCAAGCCAAAACCAGTGTGCTATGGTTGACCAAGTTTGCAGATGACTGCAAGCTGGTCGTAGTCATCAATTCTCCTAGTGACGTGGACATCCTCCAACAGGGTTTCACCCAAACAAATGACTGGTGCCAAAAATATGGCCTCAAGCTGTAATACAAAAAAATGCATCATCTTCCCCTTTGGGGAGAGTGACATCCTCACAAATTATGACATTAATAACAGCATCCTAAGCATGCAGTCAGTCAAGATGGATTTGGGCACCCAGACTGATAGGAACCTGACTTTTGACCACTATGTTGCTTCCATTGTACGGAGAGCTTTCTACATGGCCCACCACATAAGTAAGGGTATCTTATCCAGGGACAAGGAGGCCATAACATCCCTGTATACTTCCCTTATAAGGCCCATTATTCAGTACAACACCCCATTTGGCATGTACCTCGCAAAGCACATGCAGCAGATGGAGAGACCACAGAGGTTCCTCACCAAGAGAATCCAGGGCCTCAAAATTTTACCATACACAGATATGCTAAAAGCCCTATCCCTCTACTCTGTTTTATACAGACTCCTCAGAGGTGACCTCTGTTTGGCATACAAGGCGATCTCGGACCCCGCCTTTATGGGACTGCTGCATATCTGCAAGTCAAGCTCCACTCGAGCAACCCAGACATATGGCCTCAACCTGGTCTGTGACATCAATAGGACTTGTTGGCAATACAGACTTGTGTCCCAGAGACTCCCCCATCTGTGGAATAAATTCCCTCTCCACGTCAAGCAGAGTACATTTCTATCCCTTTTTAATGCACAACCTGGATAATTGGATAGGAAATAGAAAATACTTCCCTGGAATTCCACCCGTGTCGCTGCTGAACAGGGGCATCGGGTGCTGATTTGTCTATACAAGGGTGAAACTCTTGGCTAGGTTTATAAGGGCCTCAGGGACAATAGCCTAGTAACTTCCTAGCATCCTAAGATCAAAATATATACATTAACAATTTATACAGTTCTGTGGTCTGTGCATGAGTTTTTTCGTACACTAAAAAACACAGACTTAAATTAAGGCGAGAAGTATGCCCTTCCCTATGCAAATATCTTTATAACATGGGATGCTTATTCCACATAGCCAATTAATAAAACAAGATAGTAAGCTTTTTTTGGTAGGGGGTGAGGACTGTTTATACCTACACTTATATACTATATAGGCAAACAAGCCAACTGACACACACACACACACACACACACACACACACACACACACACACACACACACACACACACACACACACACACACACACACACACACACACACACACCTATATATGCTTAGCACTGCCTATCACAAGAGATTCAGAAACAACAGGAGTTATGGGCATTCAAGAAATAGCTTATTCATTCTCTTAAAAAGGAACAAAGGTGTAATTCTTCTGACCCAGACAGAACATAACATCTAGGAGCAAACAATGTGCTGGGGCAATTATCAATGTGTATATGTTAATGATTTTAACTAATAGGTAAACATTGTCTGCTAACACCTCTGTATTATGAATATTTCCTTTTTATATAAATGTTGGATCCAGCACAAAGTGACCTAAGCTGTTGTCTGGGAACTGGTGCTGGTTGTGGGGCCACACATTAAATAAAAACAAAATATCCATATAAAAACAAAAATCCTGCTGCTCTGTGCACAGTTACACATGCACACAAATCATTGGAGTCAATGACAGAAGCTGTACTTATGCAGCTGAGATGTCTGGGAGTGGAGTAATTGACAGAGACTATACACACACAATGGGATATTCAGAAATTCATGCAGAGATTTGATTGCTTTTGAATAAGGTGACATCAATGATAGTAGACATATCTGAATTGGGAAGTGTACTATTTTATTACACACTGAAGTGTACAAGGGCACTGTCTAACTAACTTGCTCAAAGTAAAACCCTGCTTCTTAGCTGACAGAGGCAAGAGCCTTAGTCCTTCTCACCAACTGCCAGACATCCATTAACTTGTTTTTCTTCTTTGGTAAGTCACTGGGGATTACAGTCAGTCATTAAAGTAACATACATTTTTGTGGTTCACAGATTGCATGTTGTTATGCAAAACCTGTTGTTCTGTTAACTATTCTAGTGATTTAGAGTGCTCTGCTAATGTTCTTCATGTTTCACTGTTGCAGTCATCACATTCGGGTTATCCCTGCTGGGGTAGCCCTCGGCCGGCCTGAATACCAGAGACTTAGTATTTCTGCGTCGGTTGCTGTGGCTTTAAGACTGACATCAGGTCATCAGTGGTATAAAAGAAGGCAGCTGATGCCATTGCATCAGTCTTTCTTGCTGTGGAGACTGAAGCAGAAGCAGTTTGCACAAGTGCCGGGCGGACGCTACCTGAGTTTCGTTTCCGAATTGAAGTTGAAGTCTTCGAAAGCTAAGTACCCCATTGGGGATCCTTTTTTCTTGCACTAACTGATGGAAGAAAAAGTTAATAATTGTCTTGCCTGTGGAAAGCAAATACCACACCAGGACTTCCACTCCTACCACGTCACTTGTCTAGGCCCAGACCACAACGTCCTTCGTTGTCAGTTCTGTGCTTTGTTTAATGCCAGAACTATTCGTCATTGGGCCCTTATTATAGCCAATTATTTCCGTTTACAGTTCTCAAATTCTGATATGGCTTCCATAAGCCATCCGACAGCAGACCTTCCAAAAAAATGTATAGATAAAGACAGAGACAGACTGTACAGAACTAAACCTTCTGACGATGCTACCGCCAAGCTGGTCTTCAGTCCTCTGGAATTCAGTGAGATGCTTTTGCAGCCTCTGATGCCTGCTTCAGTTAATTCACAGGCCTCTACTGAGACTCTTTCAGAGTCCGGTATGCCGCAGAACTCTTATTCATCTAAGGATCCTGTGGTCATCTCTACCTTGGATGGGTCCGGAGCTGCTGTGCAGGCACCGGCTTCTGAGGAAGTCCTTTGCAATATTGAATCCAGACATAAACTGATGCCTTCTTTCCCGGCTACCATTCTTTCTAAAACAACTGAGTTTCTTAGGCCCAGGGGTTGAACTACCCCCAAGAAACCCACTTCCAGCCATTCTTTGGCACCTGCTCCCTTGCTTCAGTTACAGATGCTTAGAATGGCAGAGGACCTCATCATGCTGATTAGGGGAAGCCAAGCCACTCCCTCAAAAACAAAAAGATATCTGTCTCCCAAAGTTTTGTCTGAACAAGAGTCAGATGAATCTGATGCATCTGACTATGAAGACATGCAGCCCCTCTCTACATAAGAGGATTCTGATGCAGAGGAATCTATTCATTCAGCCTCTCCCCCAGAGGATTCTTCCTTTGGGGAAACCCTGCATACTTTAAGGGAGCATTTCAAATGGGAGAGTCAAGACTACCCACACTCTAAGAAGAGACTCAGAGAGCTCCTGGACCTTCCACAGCACAGGTCCTTAGCCATCCCCCCGTCCTAGATGTGGTGGATGATGTCTTCCTTGAATCCAGGTTGACTCCAGATGCCCTCCCTTCTGCTCCCAGAAAGCCACACAGGTACTGCAGAGTCACAAATATCTCTTTAAAAAAACAACAGTGGACCCTGAGGTCATTACTCAAGGCCCAAAAGGGGTTAAAGCTACTTCATCTAAGAATCCCACCCCCTCAGACAGGGATTCCAAAGCACTGGACAGATGGGCTAAAAAAGAATACACCTCAGCTACTCTTGCTATCAGGGCACTAAATTGTCAGTTCCATATGCTTAAATATCAGCAAAATACCTTGGAACTCCTTAAACAAAAACATTTCCTCCTTTCCTGCATGGGCAGAATCTAAAGATTAACAGGAATTAATGCACTCTGCTGGTCAATTAACCAAACACACTTTGCACTGCAGTTTTTATGCCCTAGAAGCTTCTTGAAGGGCAGCATTCACTGGATCTGTCATTAGAAAACATGCATGGCTTAAGGAACAACCCCTGCCGGACCATGTCAAATCAGAATTGTTGGATGCACCTTTGCACAAAGATAACTTATTTGGTACTAAAACAAAAGAGGTGTTAAAAAAGATGAAAGAGAAAGCAAATCTAAGCAAAATCTATGCAGACTATTAAAGATTATTAACAAGTGCAGCCCCCTAGGTTTAGCAGGCATTTTCCTTCCAAGCTCTGGTTCTTTCCTGCACCTAGCAAACAGGAAAGAGACCTCCAAGACAGCAGTCCCATGGGTTGCAGAAATCTAAGCAGTGGACTGCCTCCACTTCAAAATCAGGGAGTTCTAACCCACCCCTTATGGTAAAAGCTCACAATGACTCACCCCCTCCCTACCTCACCTCTGCCCACCATCACATACTACTAGGAGGAAAACTCTGCTTTCACTCAAGCACCTGGGCCACCATTACCAAGGACCAATGGGTTCTGAACATTGTGTCTCAGGGGTACAAATTCTCTTTCCACACCCTTCCAACACCAAAAGGGTTCCCAAATCTACCACCAAATCAGTGGGCAGAGACTCAAAAGCAAATCCATTCCCTGCTCTCCTTGGGAGCAGTAGAACACATTCCTGCAGAGCAGATAAGCCAAGGCTTCTACTCCAGACTTTTTCTGGTACACAGAAAGGAGGACAACTGGTGCCCCAACTTCAATCTATCCATTCTAAACACCTTCCTGCTGATCTCAAAATTCAAAATGCTCACCCTCCAGCAGCTGCTACTCATGCTGACCAAGGATGCTTGGCTAGTCACCCTGGACCTAAAAGACACCTACCTCCACATTGTCATCAGGTATTCCTGCAGAAAATATATTTGCTTCAGGGTAGGATCTCAACACTTTCAGTTCTCTGCACTTCCCTTTGGCTTATCTACTGCTCCCAGAGTGTTTACAAAATGCCTGGCTCCGGCCATTGCTTTTTGCAGACAAAGAAATATTAAAATTTACCCCTACTTAGATGACTGACTTATTCAGGCAGACAGCCAGGAAAAGCTGCTCAAAGACCTGACCTTTGTAAAGGACTGACTAACCTCCTTAGGGTACATAATTAATAAAAAGAAATCCAAACAGCTACCCACCAAAAGGATAATCTTCCTAGAAGCAAGTCTGGACACAGCATCCCAGACAGCGTGCCTAACACCAGAGAAACAAAGTTTCCTATCAGCTTACTTTTCTCAACTGGCCACCAGGCCCCAGCTTTCTGCAAGGAAAATCCTGCAAGCCCTGGGGTTCATGGCATCTTGCATACTCCTTATTCCATATGCCAGACTGCATATGAGGAAACTTCAGTGGTACCTAAAGAGCCTTTGTTGCCAACACTCTCAAGATCTGGAAACTCTTACCTATTATTCCTTTTCTGAGGGAGGAATTTCTTTGGTGGGCAACAGCCTGCTCCCACAACAAGGGACTGCCCTTCTCCCCACACCCTGCTACCCAGACCCTCACAACAGACACATCAGTCTATGCTTGGGGTGCACACCTGGAAGGCAGGTGCATACTGGCCAATGGAACCCCCAGAAACTCCCCCTGCACATCAGTCTAAAAGAGATGATGGCTGTGCAGCAGGCCTTGATAGCTTTCAAACCCCTTCTCTTTCCAGGGGTTCTCCTGATCAAAACAGACAACACCACAGTGATGTGGTACATCAACAAGCAGGGGGGGACTCACTCCTACCCACTGTGCAGGCTGGCCATGACCCTTTGATTCACAGCATCTTCCATGCATCTACACCTGTTAGCACAATACCTGCCAGGCTCTCTCAACTCCCTGGCAGACCAATTAAGCAGAAAACTGTTGGACCCCCATGAGTGGCAGCTCAACAGAAACACCTTCTTACTAATAACTCAGAAATGGGGAACCCCAGAGGTTGACCTCTTTGCCTCCCACACCAACCATCAGCTCAGCAAATTCTGCATCAGGGAGCATCACTGCATGGCATGGAAAGTAGATGCCCTGTCCTTCCCCTGGGTAAACCTCTCAGTCTATGCCTTTCCTCCCCTACCTCTCATTCCCAAGGTAGTGATCAAAATAAGGGAGGAAAAACCAAGGACCATTCTCATAGCTCCGGACTGGTCCAGACAGCACTGGTACCCCTTGCTGTGCAGCCTGTCCCCACTGCCCCCATGGAATCTTCTTCAGATTCCCAACCTCCTAACACAGAGGGAAGGGGAATTCATGCACCCCCAACTGCAGACACTCAATTTTGCAGCTTGGCTTATAACCTGACCCCTGACCAATCTGCCCTCCTCAGTAAACAGGTTATCCAAGAGACCAGACACCCTAGCATCAGAAAGCCATATGCAGATAAATGGAAAAGGTTCTGCACCTGGATCCAGGCTAAGGGGGGCAATATGGCACAGCCCTCCATTCTTCTCATCCTGGATTACTTAGCTGACCTACTACATAGTGGTCTCTCTTTCTCCTCTATAAAAATTCATGCCTCTGCTATTTCCACTCATTTTCCCACTGAGCAGCCTCTTTTTTCACACCCTGTGATCAAGCAGTTCCTAAGAGGGACTAACAACTTGAGGCCCTCCAGAAGGGCACCGACACCGGCTTGGGACCTTAGTTTTTGTCTTGTGTTTTTAGTTCTGAAGAAGTCCATTGATGTATACTGGGGATGAAAGCACTTAACTTGGTCTATTGGTGTAATAAAGGTAATTTTTGAAGAGTTTGTTCCACTGCTTTTCTTCTTTATATTGGTTTTTGGTTCATTCAGTTGTGGTTTGTCTTGGAAAAGCTCACCCTGCCTCCATTCAAACCAGCTTCTTCTGCAGAGCTAAAATTTCTCTCCTGGAAGACAGCCTTCCTCCTGGCCATCACTTCAGCCAGAAGAGTCTCTGAGCTGCAAGCACTCATGGTAGTGGAACCCTTCATCATCTTCCATGCAGATGGGGTATCCTTCAGAACTAATCCATCCTTCATGCACAAGGTGGTATCCAGTGTGGCTCTCAACCAATCCATCCATTTGCCCACCTTCTTTTTTAACAGCCAAAACAAGTGGGGAAGGATTCTGCACTCTCTAGATGTGCACAGGCAGTTCAGATGCTATCTGGACAGGACTAAACCCTTCAGAAAATCTGATCAACTACTGGTTAGCTTTGCTTCAGGGGCAGAGGGAAAAGCCATCTCCAAACAAACCACTTCCAAATGGATAGCACACTGGATCCATTTCTGCTACAAACAGCATGGCAAACCTCCACCCACGGGGCCAGGATGCACTCCACCAAAGCAGCCTCCACCTCTGCAGCATTCCTCAGAGGAGTCCTCACCAGAGACATCCTGGAGGCTGCAACCTGGGCATCTGTTTATACCTTTACCAAACATTACCTCCTGCCTCTCTTTTCTAAATCCAGGGCAGATTTTGCCTCTGCAATCTTGCAGGGCATGCTAGCCATCCCCTTGCTTATTGCCTTCACCCATTCCCTCAGCTTTGGGAATCTACCCAAATGTGATGAATGCAACAGTGAAACAGGAAGAACATAGTACAGTTGTGTACACTTACCATAAATGTAGATGTTCAAGTGTCTTCACTGTTGCAGTCCTGGTTTCCCTCCCTGCTTCCCCCTTTTTCTTTTTGTTACCTTTCTTCCTTGTTCTCCTCCTTTCCTTACAAGGGACATATTGGTATTTATTTTCTACTGGTGGGGTTCTGCGACCAGAGCCTGGCCTCCTATTTTGGGGGCTCTTGACCGGTTAGGGCAAGAAAAACTGATGTAATGGCATCGACTGCCTTCCTTTATACCACTGACAACCTGAGGTCAGTCTTCAAGTGACAGCAAATGATGCAGAAATACTAAGTCTCTGGTATTCAGGCTGACCAAGGGCTACCCCAGCAGGGATAACACAAATGTGATGACTGCAACAGTGAAGACACTTGAACATCTACATTTATGGTAAGTGTACACAACTGTACTATATCTATCTCAAGTTTTGTATATCTTTGATTTTGGCTCATATTCATGCCCTGTCTTTGAGCAAATTGCTTAATCAGACAGTGCTTAGGTTATTGGAAATCTGGGCTAGGCTCTTCAATGGTCCACTGGGCTGCAAGCCTAGTTGCTAACTACAAACTACAGTACTTATGGTGTAAAGGAAAAAAAGTGATTGTGGTAAACCGGATCATCATAATATGAGCCATGTTCTTTGGATGTGATCTTTGGTTTGCTTATCTTGTTGAATGATGATAGTGTGTTTATTAATTATTTATCTGTGAATAAACTGGACAGCATAAAGTTCATGACTTTAATGTTAGCTTTTTTTCCCTGCTGGTGCACAGCGGTTAAATGCACTGTGTTTGGGCTACAACATTTGGGTAAAGCTATGGGCTGTTAAAGAGCTGCTTCCTGCAGTAGATGGTCCCTCTTGTAGTCTCAGAGCTACCAGAACACTCCTGTTAAATTAACCCATTCCTTTCCCTAATAAAGCATACAGTAAGAATCTATCATAATGGACAGTTTCCCATCATCTCTCTGGCCACCCTGATGGACATGGGCATCCTGAGGCAGTGTAACAGTTGTCTCATGTATACTGACAACCACTCATTTTTGAAACAAACAAATACTTTATGTGAGAGATGTAGTTACACTATGAAATTGGAGGCAATGCTCTCACATAAGGATAAATTAAATGCCAAACAGGTTGTCAGTTCACAAACACATCACTTCCCACACTAAATAAGGACACAACACATAAACCTACATATGCGGAGGTACTCACTAGTAACTTACCAAAAGATCAGAGGCCTCCCAAATGGAAACCACTTACATACACAACAATGCACAAAACAACCATAATACATAATGACACACACAAACACACCAGTATCTCAACAAATACGCCTATAAGGTTTAACACCGTAAAATCTAATGTACTGGTAATAGAAGACACCATAGTGAGACACACCAGTGTTTTCCTCATGAGGCTGGATAAGGAGCGGGTTGCGGTTTGCTGCCTGTCAAGTGCCAAAATCAGTCAAGTCACTCAAGTCACTCAACCACAAGTACCAGAATGACCCTGTCATAGACCATGTGGAGGTGAATGACTTCAGATGATTGACTCAGGACTACATGAAGAGAGACATGCCTGAGCTCTTAGATTATGTGTCAGAGGCAGGTATAAGCTTAGCCTTAAGCAACATTCTACCTTCTCCAAGGATGATGTCACAATACAAACCAAAAATGATCAACTTTAATAATTGGCTTAGCTTCTGGTGTCCATCCAAGGGGATCCAATGTCTGTCAGCCTGGGAAGACATGGTTGACAGGCCACACTGGTCTGCACCTGTCTCCTCTATGCTTTCAGATACTGGCAAAGGCATTATCCACCCTTATTGTGCCTTGCCTTTTTTAGGCAGTGTCAAAATAACTGATCTCCCCACATAACAAAATCATCTCTAGATAAACTCAAGCACTGCTACTTAATGCCGGAAGTCTAAACCAGAAACTGCACTCCCTGGATGCACTCCTCACCTTGGATGATGCTGACATCTGTGCAGTCAGTGAGACATAGTGCAACGCTCTGGAAAACTTGCCAGCTGTGGAGGGCAACAGCACCTTCCATATGTTCTGACCACAAACAGAGTGGGAAAGAACTAAAGGAGGAGGTGTATCCAATTCATTAAGGATAAGTACACCTCAATTCTGGTTGAACAGTATGTCTGTCTTGAGCTTTACTCCATGTCCAATTGACTATAGGCAAAACCTCCCACCATATCACAGCTAGCTATATGTCTCCCATCTTAAACCAGGAAAATCATAATGCATACCTAGAGTTACTGGAGGAACTTGCCATATGGCCCAGCACCTTACTCATGAGTGATTTTAATTATCCTACCATCGACTGGGAAATATATATAATCACAACCATACTTGCTCAGAGGTTCTTGAACTTTGTCAATGCAAATGCTCTAGAACAGCTAGTCAGCACACCCACAAGGGGACTAGAATGTCCTGGACATAGTACTGACTAGCATGGGAGAGCATTACACCCCCCCAGTGTGATGTCCTTCTTGGTAAGATTGGACCATAAATTAGTCTAATTATAAGGCCAGATACCTCATCAAGCTTAAAAGTGCTTAAGAATTTATCCAAGACAAATTGCCACTTACTAACTGATGGTATGAGAAGTTTCAAAGTCCCATCAAACACAGATAACATGGACTCCCATGCAAAGGTATACACCAATGCCCTGTATAACCACTTCAGCAGTTGTACCAAATCAGCTGTACCTGACCAGATAAAACCAGGTCTTACTGAAAAAAACTAGCCCCCCCGGTGGATCCCTAGTATAAACAGGCTATACAATAAGACAAGGAAACTAATGTCCAAGAACAAAAGGGAACTGACTCAGCAAAGGAAGAAATTCCTCTATAGCTTAAACAAAAAAAAATCAGAGAGCTTTTCAATTCCTAAAAAGATAATTACAAAGCAAAAATAGTTTCCCTAGCTAAGTATAATCACAAGACATTCTTCAGCTTTGTCTGAAATCTAGAATGGAATACCCAGCTATGTGCTGAACTGGTTGTGGCTGGCACCACCCATACTCAACTAGAAGTAATATCCAATCTGCTAGCTGACAGGTTTGGAGCAAACTTTACCCAATGTCCCTAGCAGTCATCCCCCAAAGTATACCAGTCATTATTCCTCAGACTATTATCTCAAGAAAGCAGGTCTTTTTGGTGCTCTCCATTGCCAAAACACAGCATCAATGGGATCAGACAACATCCCAGGTTGCCTTTAAACAACTTAAAATATGACTTAGCAAACCCACTTGGATCCCTGTTTAATCACAGCCTGCAAGCTGGCTATGTTCCAGCAGAATGTAGGATGATCGCAGTAATCCTTCTGCACAAAAGAGCACCATCAACTGACCCTGGGAGTTATAGACCCATAACCTTGAATAGTATCATCTGCAAGGTCATGTAAACAGTCATTATGGAGCATATCAACAAGGGCATAGATAATCTCCAAAATCTGAATCCCACCCAGTTTGGATTTGTTAAAGGTAGATCATACCACTTAAACCTGGTTGACTTCTTCAGAACTCTCTAATTTTAACCCAGATTATTTTAACCATTTGTTCTCCTCAATAAAATGGTCCTTCATCCATTACCTCTCCCTTGAATAAGCTGTATTAAAATTTAACAGCATCTTCCTAATCATTCTAAACCCCTATCCCTCATCAGGAAAATTAGGATAAAATCCAATTTTGTTCTCTGGTTAACACAATCCACTTACACCATTATGTACAAGAGAGAGAGTGTGCCTGGAAAAACTTGGGAAAAAATCCCCTTCTCATCTTCAAAGTTATAGGGAACTCTGTAATCTAACCAAAAAACAGGTCATCCTCAATAAAAAAAATTCTACCAAAAGCCACTAAATAAGCCTACTCCAACCCCAAAAAGGTCTGGAAAACAACCAATAAGCTACTACATCCAAGCAGCCCTTCCACACCAAACACTTGCTCCAAAAGCTCTGCCATAGATACTGACACATTTCTTCACACCTCCTTCATATACTCAATCCACAATTTAACTAAAAAAGATAATAGTACCTACCCCACTCTCTATCTTCTCCTTCTCATAAGCCTGCCCCTACAGTTTATATTAGATTACTTCTCAGCAAATTTAAAACATGCTCTCCATTCACTGGTAACTTGCATCCTCTATTCATTAAATGTGCTGCAAATTCTATTGCATATCCCATCTCCATATTAATCAACAGATAAATCCAAGAAAACACAGTCCCAGAAATGCAGAATAAATTCCATGTCATACCCTTACACAAAGATGGAAATCCTAATGACCCCTATAATTTCAGGCCTATATCCATTCTATCTCCCCTATCAAAAATACTTGAAAAATGCATTAATAAGCAGCTCCTTGATAATCTTCTACAAGAAGATTTTCATACCCTACATCGACTTTATTACAAGCTGAAATAAGTACAAACTTGCAGTGTTATAAGATAGTGAATTTATTTTTTTCTGTTTATTGTTTCATTGAATATTGTGTTAAAATAGTACTGCATTTATCTGCTTATTTATTTGTTTACTGAAAATTGTGACCTCTCTCTCTATTCTCTCCCTGTTTGCAGTTAGTTTATTCTTCTCACTTCATTGTTATTTGGTGTAGAAGTCTTAGCCTAGAGGGATTCTCTGTGCCTTAAAGTCTTAGTCCCTTATCTCTGAAATTATTTCTGCTGAATAGTTGCATACTTGAGCTGTTTGGTTAACTTTTACATACCCTACATCAACTTTATTACAAGCTGAGATAAGTACAAACTTGCAGAGTTATAAAATAGTACTGAATTTTCTTTTTTTCTTTTTATTGTTTAATTGAATATTGTGTTAAAACTAGTACTGTATTGATCTGCTTATTTATTTATTGACTGAAAATTGTGAGCTCTCTCTTTCTGTTTTCTCTCTGTCTGCAGTTAGTTTTCCCCACTCACCCTGCCTGTTCTTGTTGTGGTATTAATCTTGGTGGCTTTGGAATTGACCGCCCCTCCTGTAAATTTGTGTTTGAACATTCCTCCTTGACCCATCTCATTTGCTCACTCAACCGAGTACAGTGAGATCATATTTTGATTTCAGACATTCCTACCATTCCCATCTGTTCAGCCCTATCCCAGCTCTATCCTAGTCTAGTCTCATTAGCTCATCCTGCCTAATACAGAGTGAACATTTGAGTAGGCATACCCTCTTAGGCACTGAACTTGTCTGATTGAAGACTGCTGGAACAGGGCTCACTTCTGAGGTTTTTCACTGGTTAATTGGGTAATTTGTTCAAATCAGTTTGCTTGTTTTCTATTTTTATATATATATATAAAAAAAAATTCACTTCATCTGCTTTTACTGTATTTTTGTTTCTTTCTACTTTATTACCTTATTTTGCTTTTGCCTCTTCTTAAAAGTACTCAATTGTGTTTACTCTGCTGCATTTATTACTGCTTGGTAGTAGCCTGATTAAATTGTAACTGTTATTCTAAGTCTTTTGGTTATTGCATTTGGGCTTCAGAACAGTTGTTTTACATTAAGAAGGTTTGTGGTCTGCACTGTTGTGGCAGAACAGGTAGCTTACATCCTTCTAAGTTGAGAATTGCTGATTGAATGCTCAGGGTCTGTTATTCTAAATGTACATTAGTTCTGGTTTAAGCACTTGAGCTCCAGGCCAGTTATTTTACATTAAGAAGGTTTGTGGTCTGCACTCTTGTGGGAGAGAGGCTAGATTCTACCCTTCTGAGCTGGGAATTTTTGGTTAAAGGCTTACTGTGCTGCTCATTTTAACTATTTATCTGATATTGCTGCACCTTGTCTGCTGTAGCATAGACTAGATTCAGGCCTGCTGAATCTAGCTTTGTTTGTATAACTTGAGCACTAACCCAGGCCATCTTTTTTGGAGAAGGTTCCCCTGCACCCTAGTGGCAGGAGTGTGTGGTTAGAACTTGTTAGATTGAAGACTGCTGGAACAGGGCTCAATTTTGAGGGTTTTTTTACTGGTTAATTGGGTAATTTGTTTAAATCAGTTTGTTCGCTTTTTATTGTTATATAAAAAAATGCACTTTATTCATCTGCTTTTACTGTACTTGTGTTTCTTCCCACTTTATTACATTATTTTGCTTATGCTTCTTCTTAAATGTACTCAATTGTATTATTCTGCTGCAGTTATTACTGCTTGGTAGTAGCCTGATTAAATTGTAACGGTTATTCTAAGCCTTTTGGTTTAAGCACGTGGGCTTCAAACCAGTTGTTTTACATTAAGAAGGTTTGTGGACTGCATTGTTGTGGCAGGACAGGTAGCTTACATCCTTCTAAGTTAGGAATTGCTGAATGAAGGCTCAGTGTCTGTTATTCTAAGAGTGCATTAGTTCTGGTTTAAGCACTTGGGCTTCAGGCCAGTTATTTTACGTTAAGAAGGCTTGTAGTCTGCACTCTTGTGGGAGGAGAGGCTAGATTCTGCCCTTCTGAGCTGGGAATTTCTGGTTAAAAGCTTATTGTACCTGCTTATTTGATCTGTTTCTTTCTGAAATTTGTGCGCCTTGTTTGCTGTAGCCCAGAAGTTAGTAGTTTATTGGCCATTTTGGGCTAATTTCTATCTCTTTTATTTCCCTGCTATAAAAGACACATTTGTGCGGTTTTGCACGCCGTGGA
Source organism: Protopterus annectens (assembly GCF_019279795.1). Classification (NCBI taxonomy): domain Eukaryota; kingdom Metazoa; phylum Chordata; order Ceratodontiformes; family Protopteridae; genus Protopterus; species Protopterus annectens. The sequence continues at coordinate 1,425,013,992 of NC_056739.1, read as the reverse complement.
GTGCCGGTTAGCTAGGGTTAAACTATTCCCGGCTCCACTAAGTCTACTCTTCAATTTTTTCCCTTGGAACTAGACAAACTTTCAACTTAAGCATTCAAACCATTAATTTCACAGCCCAGCACTTGCTCAAAACTCATAGCAAGCACTAATTAACCCTAGCACTAGACCCCCTATACTGTCCAGAAGGACAAGGCTCTCTATTTGTCCCTACCAGCTAATAAGTAAACAACTCACTTTGCATATTCAGGCATGTCTAAAGGGCAGTTTTAGGTGGACTCTCCAGTCCAACTGGTGAAACTGGGCATTCTGAGACAATGTTACAACTGCCTCATGTACACAGACAACCTTCTCCTCCTACCACCAAACACTAATATATGCGAGAGATGCAATTATACAGCCAAACTGGAGGCAAAGCTCTCTCAACCCAAGACTGGAACTGACACTCAAGGAGAGAAGGACAATACTTGCAACACACCACCAGTCTCACATAGACCTACTTAACCAACACTGGCAAATAACACACATAAATACACCAAAACATACTCAGAGGCTCTAAATAATAATCTGCAGAAGCAATAGAGACCTCTAAAGCAGACACCCAAGCAACCTCCACACCCCATCACAAACCATGAAACACATACTTCACATAATCAGTGTGCCACACAATCACAGCCCTTAAGGCAAAAAATCATACCCAACACACTAGTAATAGGTGACTCTATAGTCAGGCACACTGATTTCCCACTAACTAGGCTGGACAAGGAAAAGGTTACAGTTAGCTGCCTGTCAGGTGCCAGGATCCGCCATATAACACAAGCACTCAGGTCATTCCAGAACAAGTACAAATACGAATCTGTCATTGTCCATGTTGGTGTGAATGACCTGAGATGTACCTCCCTGGACTACATGAAAAGTGTGCACATCACAAGGGACAGTGCCTAACATCAGGGAAAACGTTTGAAAAATTCAAGTGGCAGAACCTCTCAACTTTAGTGCATTGAAGTATAAATATAAGAAATAAGCAGCAGAAGTGATATTTCTAAGACAGAAGGAACAGATATGACAGACTAACATGGTGTATAATGCAATGTGATGCAAATGAAAAATAGAGAGAACCTTGATACTGATGCAAAAGCAACACATGTATAAATTATAAATACAAATAATACAAAACTGCAAGAAATAGCAGTGGTCATATTAAATGCATAGATATGGGTATACATGCAGGATTGCCAATGAATTTATTAACAGATGGGTATAAAAGCTAAGTGTAATGCAAGAAAAGCGAAAGAGCACAACACAAAAATATGACTTTATGCACACAACTTAGATAGTGCTCTTCCAATTAAAGACTCACAACATTTCCAATTAAAGATTGATTTTAGTAAGAGGTCAGATTAACTGTCACAGCTTCAGAAAACATTTTTCATGTATTAAAGGAAGAATCATCCAGTCTGGTGAATTATAATCTACCAGAGAGGATTGGATTAGTAAAGACTGATCTTTGTCTTACTGTGACACAAGAGAAAATAAGGAAATGACTAGAAAGCAAAGGAGAACCTTAATGCAGAGACAGCATTTGATAGAGTAAGCTGGGATTTTATGAGCAGGGGAATGGAAGCATTTGCGTTCCCTGATAAAATTGTAAGGCTGATTAGAAGGATATATATGAGGGATTGTAGGCAAAAATTAAAATGGATGGGTTCCTCTCTGAGCAGAGGAGCCAGTCAGGGGTGTTCTCTTTCTGTTTGTTATTTGCACTATATTTAGAAACACTGACAAAGAAAATAGGGAACTCAGAAATGCAAAGATATAATTGGTTTGGTAGTCAAGAAAAGCTGGCTTTATTTGGAGATGGTGTGCTGTACCTGGTAAAACCAAAAAAAGGACATTTCAGTGTTGTGGAACATTTTGAAAGTTTAAATTCTTTTCTGGATAGAAAATGAATACAGTTAAAACAAAGACAATAGTTGTAAACTATGTACCCATGCACAAATTGGTTCGGCAATATCAATATTTATAGGGACATAATAAAATGAAGTACTTAGGAGTATGGATTAAAAAGGATTCTGTTGTTGCAGCTAAGGATATGGTAGTGAGACTTTGCAAAAGATAATACAAGAACTAAGTATCAGGAAGCTATGTTTTATTGATATGGATAGCAAGATACAAGCGGTTAAAACATTTTTAGTCCCTTTAGTTTTATACACAGGATAGGCATATTTTTAGCAATCAGAGGAGAAGTCGTGGATAGCAATTAATAAAGAGCTGAAGGATTTTATCTGGGGGGAAGATGCAAGAGCCAACTGGGATAAGGTGGTTCTTCCAACAGAACAAGGTGGTTTGGAATTACCTGATTTGAAGGGGTATATCAGAGCTACACAGTTAAGACTCTTCTATACAGCACAAGAAGAAGGCTATAATTCAAAATGGAAAGAGATGATGATGAACCAGGGGGAAGCTCAAGAAACAAGGAGAGACTGGGATTTTGGACTCAGATCCTTAAGGACAATAACAATAACCATAAATAATATTATATTGATAATGTAACAGAAAGTATGCTAAGAACTAAGCCAACATGGGAATGGAAAAAGGAGATTCTGCCAATAGGCATGACTACAATTAAGGATAGAGACAATAGATAAGAGGGGGCTGGAATTTATTGTTGAAAATTGGCAGCAAAGGAACAAAGTTATTGGGTGCAAATAATTAGAGAGAGAAAGGTAATAGAACAGGAAGATGCCAAGAATTTATTTGGTCTGCAGGCTAGACATTGCCTTCCCTATAAAGAATTGATATCAGAGTAAAGGCAAAATGAAAGAAGTAGGGGGATCCTAAGTGAAAGACCGGCTTTGCTAGAGTTTTAGTAAACTCTAGAATAGAAGCTGCTGTTAAAAAATAGATAATTAGTAGACCATATAAAATATTGTATAATAGCTATAAGAATCAATTAGGGGAGGTTAGAAAGGATTGTGAAGAGAGAGTGGATAAGTAATTCACATAGAAACAATGGGGGATATATGTATATCTTCCAAATATGCAACAGAGTCTAGATGATTTAGGATATTTGCTTGGAAGCATTTATATAAGTATTTTTAAACCCCAAGTAGACTCCAAAGAATATTTCCTCAAGGTAGATGGCAAATGTTGGTGGTGTGATGGCGAAGAAAGAGACACTTGTGAATATATTTTCTGGAAATATAATGAGTTGGCAGACTTTAAAATTTCCCTGCAGATTACCCTATAAGAAATTCTGGGTGAGCAAATTGGAATAAGTAGGGAAATTATTTTTTGAACTGAAGATACAGAGTTGGAATTGTCTAGGCATAGTAAGGCCTTGCTGAGGCTAATTATGGTGGCTGCCAAGAAAGTCATTATTAGAAAATGGAAATCAAAGTCTAAACCAACTATACTAGAAACAGTAAATATAGTAATAGAGATAAAACAAGTAGAATGGGATCTTTAGAAAAGGGAAGGAGCAAATTACATACAGAAAATGGGAATTGGGAACAATATATGCAGAATAACATTTTGGAGGAGGAATGAAGTTTAAAACATAGACAGTATTTGAATGGGGTATGGGATGCTTGCTTGACAATACTGGACAGATTGTAAGTGATATATAATGTTTGCAGCTGAAAATATGTTAATTTGGTTTGTTTTCATTTATATAAATGTATGATTGCATATGTCATAAGTAATAATTTAATAAAGATGTTTGTTGTTAAAAGAAAGCAAAGAAGCACATGAATATCAGTTTAGAATATGATCAAAATGTTGAGACTGTGAAGGACTTTAAGACAAACACAGACTAACATGTCAAGCCAGTGTACAGCAAAATGAGACCCATTAACACTGCACATTTCTTTCTATGTGCCTGAGTATAGGAACTAATATCTGTTAACTGCTATTGATGACAGCTTAAGACTTCCAGAAATATATCCACTGAATTAAGCTTCATCATGTGTAGTAGCTATGAGTTAGATAAAATAATCAACCCTTTTGTGATGCTAGGAAATCGAAGGAAGACAAATCTGTAATTGCAGTTTTTAACAGCAATCAATTCAATGTAAGTATACAGAGAAAAGTGATAGCAGCCAATGTTATATAACTCTTTATTAAAAATATAAGCAAAGTTATAAGCACTGCAATGTTAAGAGCACTTTGCTGGGAATAATAATTACATTGATAGCTTATGAGATATCAGTTCATCTTATTGTCGGATATGTTTTTGCTAATCTGCATCTCAAACAATGTCATAAATAAGATTTAATGCATGGCCAGGCTAAGAGTACAACTGATGCAAAGATAAGGAGAAAGGCAATATAAAAATGTAAGAGAAAATGAAGATGCACACACCAGAGTTGAAGTAGAAGTCTGTTTCATATAAATGAAAATCAACACACACAACTCTTTTCTTCAGATCACAACCCTGTTAGATAAGAGAAATAAAATGACTAATGTTTGCACTATGTGGAAATACACTATCAGTGGGTACAGCTCTTTTCTCAAACTGTGGTATGACCCCAGAAGATGTGAGAGAAATAATTATGACTATCCCTGTAGCATAGATTGTTAGCCTCTAAATGATAGTTACAAAGAGACATTATGTGTTTGGCCAAATGTTTTAGATTTAAAAGGACTCCATAAGTTACACGTAGATGGTCATCTGTCATGGAAAATAAATCTGATAATAATTTTAAGATATTGCAGAAAAACAGTGAATATTCACAAATGCTATTTGAAAATGTATTTTAAGTTTAACAGACTAGATTTATTCACATATCTGAAATATTGTGTGAACTTTTCAAACATATTGTATATGCAAAATAATGATATGTGCCTGTATCTGGTTGGGTTACAGTCTCAAAAACAGTTATAAGGGAATCTATTAGCTAAAGTAATGAGAGATGAACAAGATAGTGAGGTATCAACAGATCTCATTAATAAGGCATGAATAAAAAAATAAGTTTCTCAGCTGAGGGCATGGGATGGTAAGTCAGAAAAAGGCTTCTGTTGAGAAGTAAAAAGACAGCTGGAGTTTGATGGCCCAAACTGGGATCATTATGTATATTTAACCTGAGGGATACCTGGACAAAGATGTTTGCTTAGTAAAATTGAATGTAAGACCCAGTGGTGCCTATAGCAGTCACTCAAATTTCCTTTCAAATGACATTTTAATGGAAGAGATGTACAACTCAATTTCTATGGTAGACATATCCCTAAGTTATTCTTTTTATAGAAAATTTATTGATCAATGAAAAAGCCACGATTTGTTTTTCTTTCCATTTTCCTGAGTTTCATATAAATTCTGCCTCTAATATACATTGGAGGAGTGTCCATGGGTAGTTTGGCAGAGGACATGACATAGATATCATTTTTTATCATGCCTGTCCTGTTAAATGCATGACCTGTTTGAACTATCAGTTCCCTTTGCAACCACTAACATTTTCCTGTGGACTTGTAATCATAAACATTTTCCTATTTTCCTGTTGGTCTGCTGCAAATTTTTTCTCCTGTTATCTGGTGCGTTGCCTTTTACCTACAATCAAGGGTGAGCATCTAAAAACTCTACTGTTATCCTAGGTATACATTGACCAAATCGGGTAAAACTGCAACAGGAGTGGGTAGGACTAAAGACTACAACAGCTGTCTCATAAATGAGCTGTCCATAAAAGAGTTGATCAAAAATGATGACCAGAAATCCACTTGGGTGGCTTTTGAATGATATGCCAGACAAGAACACTGGGACAAAATGAGGTGGTCAAAACCCTTGTCATCCCACTTGATAGGACATTCACTAACAACATGTATGGCTTTAGATGAAACTGATTCTACAAACTATGACAAAAATTAAAAAAGGAGCTAGTAGGGCTAGAATAACATCCAAAGTACAAACCAGAAACTTTCATGTTTGAACTATTAATTGCAACATATTAGAAAAAGCTTAAATGTCTGAACTGAAGCATATTTTAAAGTCGCGGTTAGAACCTGATACTAGTAGTAAAGGGAACATATTACAGAGTCTAGTTTGTTTGTTTGTGTCTTTTGGCTTTTCCCGGTTAGGGGTCGCCACAGCGGAACTCCGGGCCGCTAATGATTGGTAGTGGATTTTTACATACCGTGTTACCAGCCCTGATGCACAACCTTCAACGAAGGCACACCCCATTCACATATGCCTCCCCATGGAAGACGCTCTAGCTGAGAATTGAATGGGACAATGTCTTGCTATGAGGCAACTACACTACCGCAGCACCACCACCGCACAGAGTCTAGTAATATAGAGATTTCAGATAACATTTCCGAGTACTATAAAAACATTGCTATTGTAAAGTGATCCCCATAACTCTATCATGTTAACAACTTTAGTAGACCACTTATTAGTTAATGACACCTTGTTTAAAACTAAAGTATCTTCTTGTAGCTTTTAAGCTGTAATGAGAAATGTATCATCTTCTGTAAAACAAAAAGCAACAAGTAATGGGTTGCCTTGTTTCAAGCATGGGGGCAGGTCACATATTCAGATTCTGTATTAGTAGCATGAGTGGTAGAAATGTAAAATTTAATATGAACAATACACTGAAACTGTTACAAAGAAATGTAATAAGACTCCAGCTCTAATAACTGAATCTACATTACTGAGCTTGTGAAATGTATTTAATGTTAGGAAAACGAGAGAGCAAGTTCTACAAGAGTCCAGCAACATAATTTAGCCTTATGAAAGGTCAAGTGGTATGTAACTATGAGTTTAGTAACAAGCAGAAAGTGGAAATAATATCCATTCTTGTGGGTAAAAATGAATAACCCCTCACATATGTAGAAATTCAGACAGTTGTAAGAATATATTTACATCCTATAGCTGAAATCCTTAAACTGACTCATGATGTCATAGTAGGAAATTATTTTCTCCATGTTTAAACCCTGTCTGAAAATATGGGAGCGAGTATAACAACAGTTTTACATACTCATTCAGTATATGAATGAGTGTGTGGGGAATGTGTAGGACATTTGCACAGATATTCAGAATCAAAATGAGGAGAAATGTGTTAGTAAAAAAAGCTACAAAAGGTGTTAGCAACTGGTTATTGTTAGATAGTAAAAAGATTCCATAATAATCTGCCCTTATGATCGAGCAAAGAAACCAAATACTATAATAAATGTCAGAATAAAAACTGCAGGCCAAGAGACAGAAAACTCTAAAGTAAAATTCAGCACAAGAGAGATATCTACACAGAAACTTACAATACGAGAGGAAAAAAAATAGAAGAAATGTATATGATTCCTCAATGCAACTACTTGCAAAGCAAATATTAAAAGAGGGAAATACAGAGGTCTAAAACCATGTCTACCCATAATAAACAGAAAGTTGCAAGAAAAGGAAACTTTCAAGTGCTGTAGTAAATGTTAAAGCAGAAGAAAACCTTTGACTAGAATTTCCTATTGTAATGATAGAAACAGAAGAGTTTGCTATGCTAGTATTGATGGGAGAAAAAGCTATACCTTGCACTTCAAGACAAGTTAATGTAGGAGATATTCTGAGTTATTGGACTTACTGTTAAGGCATTTATATTTAAAAAAATGAGATGATGATACTTCAAGTAGAGTAAGAAAGATTATAAGCAATGGTTGGGGAAGATAGTAAAAAATATGATCTCATTAACTCTTACTCTATTTTAAGTAGACGATTGTCACTGTTAAAGTGACACCCCAACCCCATGTGCAAAATGGGAAAAGGGGTTGAGAATGAATGGATGGATGGATGGATGAATGGATGGATGGATGGATGGATGGATGGATGGATGGATGGATGGATGGATGGATGGATGGAAGGATGGATGGATGGATGGATGGATGGACTCTTATATAGTATCAGTAATGATAAGGAGAAAATTCTACATCTTCATTCATTTCTAGTGTCAGAACCTTATAGAACACTAGAAATGAAGCAAATCCATAGCCGTTTGTTATGAGGACATCTTGGGGTTGAAAATATGAAGACAGGAGTACTAGCAGGATTTCATTGGCCAGACATAACGAATGAGATAAAAATGTTATGTGATTCTTGTCTAGAATGCCAGGCAACTGTACCTCAACCTGGATTTAAAAACCCATTGATCTCAATGTTTATTACAGAACAGCCCTTTCAATATATCACTGTGGACATTGTGGGTCACAAGTAAAATATAGCAATGGGTATCAGCATGCTGCTGAAATAATTGACTATGTTCTACAATTCTCAAAAGGAAAGCAATTATGCAAGGCTTATGTTAATGGTAATATCAAAGAACTTGTACTGTTGTTCTCTTGAGTGGGTATTCTTAAAGAGATACTGACTGCTATAGGTATTCCACTTATGTCAAGTGGGAAGTAAATACTGTGGGAAGAAATAGCCATGGAATTGTTATGGCTAGGCTTGTACAGGCCCTAGGGCCAAAAGCCTAGTACCAACTTATGAACCTATGAACCTATGCTATCAATTATGAAAATGCTTTAATGTCAGAATGATGCCACTGTACCATCCACAGGCTGAAGACTTAGAAGAAAGGTTCAATACAACACTGAATTGAATGCTAAGGAAAAGTTTTTAACACACATGAATGTACACAGGACAAGTTGTCAACCTACTTACATTTTACAAGAAGAGAAGTGCAACAGATTTCTTCTGGGTAAACTCCATTTGAGCTCCAACATAGCAGGGTTTCCAGAGGTATGTCTGACATTGCTAAGGAAATTTAGGGAGAAGAGTGGACACCAATTTAAAAGTGCTGTAGATTACTACATTAGTTTGCAGTAAAGATTAAGCTAATTGCAAAGGAGAACCCAGAAGATGTGATAACAAGTTTACAATAAGAATGTCAAACTAATAGAATTTAACCAAGGAGAGCAGCTATTAGTATGTACTATCTACATAGAATACTTTTCTGGCTAACAGACAAAGGTCATTTTGAGTGACTGAAAGAAAAAAAAAACAATTGCAGTGAATTTCTACATTAAATAGCCAGGAAAGAGTAGCATACAATAAATCTATCACAGTAATTCACTGAAGCCATGGAAAAAAGAATTTCTGTGGACAGCTTGTAAACTGAAATTCATACAGAATGGAATCAGAGAATATTTACCTGAAATTCAGTTAGAGAAATCCTTATCAAAAGTACAAAAGCAGGAAATAAGGGATGTTTTTTATTTGAAAATAAAGGCATGCTCTAAGATGTGCATGACAGAAATAAACTGATATAACAAAGATTCAGCAGCTGAAATGATGGTTGCCAAGAGAATGGAGCACCACAATAGTACTTGTTCATAAACATGATAGATGTATTAGATTGTCTAACAGTTTTAGGAAACTGAATAGCATTTCAGAGCTTGAAGGTCATCCCATACCCAGAACTGCAGAGCTGGAAAAGAACCCATGAAAGACAGCATAATTCATTCATTGACTTATTTATTGATTGATTTGCAGTCGATGACTGGGAAAGTCTGACTTGGCAAAATGCTCCTTTTCAGTGGAATCCCTTGGAGAAAAGCTCCACAAAATAATGAGAGTCAGCTGTAACAGTTTACGTAAGATAAAAGTGTTAGACATGAATATAGAATGTTTTGTAACTGAGGATTTTGGATAAGTGATAAGAAGATGTTGAATAGCATGAGATATAATATGGAAGTTTGTAAGAGGAATTTTGATGAGGACAGTGGAAGTTGGAAGGAGGTAAGAGGAAAGGGGGGTGTTTGAAGAGGAAAATGAGACAGGACTGTTCTGCAGAAAGTCAAATCTGATGGTAAATAATGGCAGTTCTAGTCATCTATAAAATGAGCTTTATGGTGTTTTTTTAACTGAAGGACTAGGATATAATAGAAGGGTGTAGTATATCACAGTGAGGTTAATAGCTGAAGTGACTGAGGTATGCTATGTGCCTGGAGATCTGAATGTGTAAGAGGGAGAGTAACAGGACATCAAATCAGATAAGGAGAGGCACATTTCTGAATTATGTAGATTTATTGGGCATGTTTCTGTTGGCTGAGTTGAAGGATGTTGGGAAGATTAAGCCAGATGACCTGATTGTGATGCCATGATGAGTTCATGTTGGTAAATTGGTGGTAAAATTGGCTATATTGTGATTTTTTTGCCTAAGCTTTGGTAGGTGAAAGTATGAAGGTTTTTTAAAGGTGGAATCTGCATATATGAGGGTGGTGAGAAGGATTGTGGTGGCAATACACTTCCCGTCATGGTCCCTAAGAAGGAACTTAATTCCATAGAGTTGGCCTAGTTTTGGTAAGTTTTTCTTTTAGCTTGGTGGATGTGGAGGCCAAATCTTAGATCTGCATTAATTATGACATTTAGAATAATAGTGTAGGAGACAATTTCAACAGAAATGACATTAGAGGATAGTATGGAAAGGTTAGAGTGATATTTTTGATGGGTTTTAGGGATGAACAGCACCAGTTTAATTTTTTTCATCATTAAGGATTAGCTTTGAGCCATTTAGCTAGCATTCAGTTGATGAGAAAGATGATTGTGCTTTATGTTGTTCTGGTGTAACAGATTTTAGTGGAATCATCATATTAATAATGGAGGAAATGAGAGACAGTAGGGGTAAATCATGCACCTTGAAGGAGCTCTTAGAAGGACAGGGAGAAAACTGCATCCCGATTTTGTCCATTTGACAACACTTGATTTGATGAATAGCTTCACTTGTGGTATAAAGGGATAAACTCTTGACTACAGCCAAAGTTACCCAACTTCAGTCAGAGTCAATGGCACTTGATGTCGCAGTACCTATTCTTGGAAGGAGATAGTGTGTTTGCCTTTATTTATTGGCTCTCTAGCAAACAGGAGATGATCCTAGGCTGGAAGGATGGGAATACAGAAAGGCCTGAGTACCTCTAGGCCAAGGTTGAGTCATACACTTAAGGATACTCCTGATTACCAATCTTCACAAGAATGACATCAGCATGTGGAGGACGGATGTCAGGGTGAGGAAAAAAATGCTATAAATCACAGTATGATTGCTTCTCACTACACTTGCCTAGCAAGTCTCTAGCACTGTGAACCTGGGCACGGAGTACAAAAACTCCATGCTCCAGGAGTTCTCCTGGTAGACAGACCCTCTCAGTGTTGGTTGTGCTGAGACTATAGGGGCAGGCAGGTTCAGAAGTGATGGATTGTGGTCCAGAAGTGATGGATTGTGGTCCAGAAAGAAAACCACTGGACTTGATGAGGGGGGGTATTAACAAATACTGACTTCTCCCACTGCTAAGGAAATGGCAGCCTTTGTAATCCATGAAGGTATATTTCAGAGGCATACTAAGTAAAAAACCCATGCACTCCACAAACATTGCTTAGAGAAAATATATGGAAACAACACATTCTATTGCTTAATTCACTGTTATGTCTAGGTAAAATATCTTTCTCATAATGAATATATAGTAAAAAAAGAATAACACATGTACTGTACTTCATTTTTGATGTTCTTTGGGAGGAAGTAAGGCAAGAAAAATCATGTAACTGTCTTTGTTGTTATATTTGCATGTTCAGTGAAAATGCACTGATTACTTTTTGGATACCACAGATAGACAATATAAGCACATGGCGGGGGAGCACAACTTGACCAGACATACAGTTATTTCTGCAGTTATCAATATGTTATACAGTTGTAAAAAAACAACAGTAACAAATTCATATATAACTGTGCAGCTGACAATGTTTGCTATCCATACAAATGGAAGGATCTTTAATATTTCCATTTACTCCCTTTTCTTTTTTTGTAGCAGAGAATAACATAGAACTAAAGTGATGCTTCTTATAAAGTCTCTAAACTAGTAAGTGATGCTTCTACCTCCAACAAATGAGTAATAAGATAGCATGCAGAATATATATCATACACCGAAGTGAAAATGGCAGCAGTCCTGCGTCACCCCCATTCTAAGATAGCATGCAGAATATATATCATACACCGAAGTGAAAATGGCAGCAGTCCTGCGTCACCCCCATTTTAAGATAGCATGCAGAATATATATCATACACCGAAGTGAAAATGGCAGCAGTCCTGCGTCACCCCCATTCTAAGATAGCATGCAGAATATATATCATACACCGAAGTGAAAATGGCAGCAGTCCTGCGTCACCCCCATTCTAAGATAGCATGCAGAATATATATCATACACCGAAGTGAAAATGGCAGCAGTCCTGCGTCACCCCCATTCCCATTATCTGTTTGACCACCCCATGTTTTCCTGCCTCCTTTTCAGCTTACTGTATGACTACTCATCCCTGTATGATTTGTCTGTCTTTACATATTATGGTCAATACCCTTATCTCTTACCTAACTCTCATACATTCTAGTGGTGCACTTTCTCCTTCCACATCTTCCATTATGTATATGTTTAAAAAAGGGTGTCAATACACAGGAACAAAAAACAAAGAAACAAACAAAAAAAATGGAAAAGAAAAAGAAAAAAGAAAATGCCCATCCCCTACTATCTCCTCCATCACAACCCTCTTATGTCAGGTTATTATGGTTCACTTGACTGTTCTCTCCCTGTTTCCCACTCTCCTATTTACCTCTGTCCATGAAAGGAAATCTTCAGAGTATAATACCACGAGTAAAGTTGTTACAGGCAGCTAGAGCGGTACTTAGCTTGTGCGTCGGAACATGCTTACCATAAAGTATTACGTTATTAGTGCAACTTGGTGAAAATGGACATGGACAATTGGGAAGTTACAAAGAAAGACAGCAGCTACACAACATATGCAAAGGATATACATGTTCATAACTAATCATACCCAGTTTCAGTTCTGCACAGTTTATATGGCTGTTTCTTCTCAGACTTCACAAACACAAAAACCAGCACAGCCTGTTTATATTTACTGCATTCGCATGTAGGTAATGTGGCATGTTTCACACATTCCCCTTATACATTTGTGCAGAACAGTGCTATGAATACTATCCTGATCAAATACTGCATTGAACAAGCTCTGGTTCTGCACATATCATGTCACTGGAAAATGTATAGTTTTATATAATGGGTTGAATACTCCAGCAGTAATATCTAACAAATGCATCCATCTATACTCTTTCTTACTGAATGTTTAAGCCACTATTTTAGGTGTTTTTTACATAATTAAAAAAAGTATCACAGGAAGATTAATAATGAAACTAGATTAACAGATTGTAATTATGTACAACGTTACATCACTTGTTTCATGCTTGAAGGAATATAATATTATTACAAAATAAGTGTCTACGTGCCCTAAATGAAAAACTACTGACAAGGGTAAGTCAATAGTAGCCTTATGTATGTTCACAGCTCCTGGACTGCCAATGAAGGGGGTTTATTAACAGGATGTGCCTCTTATCATACTTTTAGAAACTTGTATGATGGAATAAATCCAGGCTCATGGCTTTCATTCACAACTATGCTACTTCCCTGGTACTTGGGTTTAAGGTTTTGTAACACAGACAAAGGATATTGCAAGACAATCCCAAAGCAGCTACTGCAGTTTGGCTCATACTAGAAATATAAATATATTGGTATCCAAGATGGCAGAATGAGAGCAGCAACTGAAGGAAGTTCTGACACTTCAAATCTTTATCAGACTAATTTCTGAGAGAAAAAAATGTATATGTTTGCAATATTGTACAGAGAAATATATTCCATAAATTTAACATAACTAAAAGATATAAGTTTACATCTGTAATTAAAAAGAGTCAGAAAAAGTAGTGAAGAGATCTGAAAATGAGTTACTCAAAGAGAAGTGTAAAGGACCTCTGTTTCAGAAAAGAAATGCAATCTTTGATTCAGAACATCAAAGATATACAACTGAAAATGGATAAACTAGACTCCAAGATTGATCATTCTAAGGAAGAATGAAAGAACCAAATGGAACATATGGAGGATCTAATAAAATAAAGAGCAAGCACATTACCACAATGGAAGATACTTTAAATGATCAAAAAGGGAGGATTTCAGAGGGACAGTTTCAAAGTGATGTTATAAAACAGAAAATCTGGTTTATTGAGACTCACAATGATTTTGAGAATAGACTTACAAGGAGTTATATAAAAATGTACTGTATACTGGAAAAGTTTGAAGTAGACAACACAGTTAATTTTCTTTCTACATGGTCTCATAAATCTCTAAAGCTATGTGAAACCCTTTACTTTTGTTTAGAAAGGGCACACAGTTCTCTGATCTATTCTACAGTATAAGAATAGAAAATGATTCTCCACATTCAGTTATAGTAATATACATGTCAAGTATGGAAGAGGACTTACTTTTAAAAATTGCATTGTCCGTCCAGTCCTCTAATTAAAATAGGAGAAAACATTATTTGTTTTGATGATAGCTACTCTACAAAAGTTAAGAATAAAAGGAAAACTTGCTTACCTCTAGTGAAGGAACTGAAGAAAAAAGTACTCTAAACAAGTATTCTTTTTCCAGCAAAAGTCAAACTTCATCTTTCTGATGGTGTAAAGACTTTTGATACTCCAGAAGGAGCTTCATCAGACTATTTTCTAAAAAAATAAAATAATTTCCAATGCAGAGGATATGGAATGGAGTGCTGCCTCTCTCAAATAGCAAACGGATGTTAATAACTATTTCAGTTCTAATACGCTGATGTGTGAGTGTGTGTGTGTGTGTGTGTGTGTGTGTGTGTGTGTGTGTGTGTGTGTGTGTGTGTGTGTGTGCGTGCATGTGCGTGTGTGTGTGTGTGTGTCTCTCTCTCTATCTCTCTATACATATATATATATATATATATATATATATATATATATATATATATATATATATATATATATACGGTTCCCTATTAGAAGCCTGAAACACTATAAGCCTGAAAGTTAAAATCCTGAAAACTATAGACTGAAAATGCAAAATCTCGAAAGTGCAAAATCCTGAAAGTCAAAATCCTGAAAACACAAAATGGACATACTGACGTCATTGTGGCTTTGCTATTGTTAGCCCTGTGGTGTTAGGTCATGTGTTGGGTCCAGGTAAGTGTGCGGTTGGTTTTATATTAGGGTTAGGGGCGGTTTAAGTGAGTTAGGGTTAGGGCGCAGGTTAGGCATGTATGCAATAGTGACAAATATTGGGGTTAGGGGCGGTTTAAGTGAGTTAGGGATAGGGCGCGGGTCAGGTGAGTGTGCGATAGTGACGGACCTTAGGGTTAGGGTTAGGGTCAGGGTCAGTTGGTAGATATTAGTTTCTTTATAGTGACATATTAGCATTATTTGTGTTTTCAGGATTTTGACTTTCAGGATTTTGCACTTTCGAGATTTTGCATTTTCAGTCTATAGTTTTCAGGATTTTGACTTTCAGGCTTATAGTGTTTCAGGCTTCTAATAGGGAACCATATACACACACACACACACACACACACACACACACACACACACACACACACACACACACACATATACTATATATACATATATCTTAGGAAAATGAGCAAATAAAAAGTGAGTATAAATTATACTTCTTTGATAACTGCTATTTTAATACATTTAATAAATTTAAGTCATTTTATTTTCTCATTTTATACATATAAACATTAATTATTAGAACATAAGCAGGAATGAATGCAGAACATATTATTATTTTGTTAGTCATATGCATTCTAGTAATGTAATACATTTCATTTAACTTATAAATAATTAAAATAGTTACTGAAACAGTTATAGTTAGAACATAGGAAAAATGATATAAGTAAGTCTCTGTTATGAGTTTCCCTTTCCCCATTTTCTCTCTCATCCAGTGTGTTTAATATGTGGTTTAACATTCATATTTAATAACATAAAAGTAATATGTATATACAGTGTAACCTGTCATTAATATTGTTATAGTTCTGGTTACTAATGTTATAAGATGCATTTATTTGAGCTGTTTTGAGATATTCTTTTAATGGTGATGATTACTGTGTGACAGTTAAAGATCACTAATCCATTTCCTTACTTATTTCTTTCCTATGGTATTCTCTTTACAGCTAGGCAACTCTTTTCAAGCTCAAGACCCTAATTAGTTGTTGTATTTAAGCCAAGAACTGAATTGGCATAAGTTTCTTACACCCAACAATGCAAATTGCTCTTGAGAATGGAAGATGAAGGGAAACTGTTCGAGCATCATTACATTGAACATCATTGAAAGAATCAGTTTCTAGTAATCTTGTCACCAGCTAGCCAGCCATCAGGACCATTGATCTGACTACCTAGAGACCAACAATCTGTTAATTGTTTTCATTACACCAGAATATGTATAGCTTTCATTTAAAACTGTTAGCAAATTTGTCCATTAGAATATTTTTCGAAATTTAAGAACACAGTGAAATCAAAAAAGGAACTGAATGGC
Organism: Protopterus annectens; assembly: GCF_019279795.1. Lineage (NCBI taxonomy): Eukaryota > Metazoa > Chordata > Ceratodontiformes > Protopteridae > Protopterus > Protopterus annectens. The sequence continues at coordinate 1,424,997,648 of NC_056739.1, read as the reverse complement.
TGTTTAGTTTTACCCTGTGTTCCCGTCATTAACTATATATATAATGTAACACTGTTTATTTGCTTTATTTTTGAGTAACTGTTAGGTAAATGCTGGACATACAGAGCCCTGCCTTTGGTGGGACATCTTGTTGTTTTAATATATACACAAACTATTTTTTTAAACACAAACAGTCATTCTTAGTCAAATTACCATTGCCACTTGGCACTTTTAGCTTGCATCAACTGCTGATAAACTTCAGTAATTCTACTTTTACCAAATAACTATCTAAACTTAATATGTTATACAAAGGTGGTAGTAAACAGCACTATTAATTTCTCAAAAAGTGTCCTAAATTCATGCTGGTTCTGCTTCTCCCTCGTGCTAGAACTACATAGGAGCTTTAAGTACATATGTCTCAAGAACATTTTGTTTCAGGAAGCAGGCTGTTAAGAACTAAAATCTGTGACACAACAACTTGGGTTTTTGCTGTCCACTCTATCACACACATTCACCTTCAAGCACATTACCTGAACTTGTTCTGAGGTGACTGCCATATCTGATTATAACATTATCCACATTAACTCAAGCATTCAAAACTGTCTAACAATCTTCCTTCATCTATGCTTACAAACTGTCTGAACATCTGCTTTTAGTAAACTGCAACTTTCAGTTTCATCACTTGACCATGGCTGCTGCTACATTGTGTATTTATTTGCAGGTGTCATAAATGAAATCACAAGCTATTCACTTGTAAAAATACATTGTTCAGCCCCCATCCCTGTGGAGGATGGGTATACTAGTGGAAAGTGTTGAACTTTGTGCTAAGAAAGGCAACTCTTCAAAACAATTCAGAGTCTGCATGGCTTAAAAGCAGAAAGTAATGGCACTATACTAGAACATAATCTGTATGTTTTTATGTTATAATGTTTTAACTTAAATACTGATAATGTAAGTTAAACTGAAGTACTTTAAAGCATAAGTCTTCATTTTAAAAAGCTATACATTTAGTATAAAGGTTAACAGTCTTTTAAATACTTTTCAGGACAAATAAAAAAAATGCCAGTGTTATAAAAAAATCATGTCTTCCATGGAAACAGATTTTTGATGTGCTTTATATTATGAGTGGTTCATTTGCTGCGGTGGTGGTGCTGTGGTAGCGTTGTCGCCCACAGTAAGAGGCTGCCCGGTTCGATTCTCAGCTAGAGCGTCTTCTGCGTGGAGACATGCGTGAATGGGCGTACCTTTGTTGAAGGTTGTGCATCAGGCCTGGCAAGCCGGTACGTAAAAATCAACTGCCATTCATTAGCAGACTGGAGTTCCGCTGTGGCGACCCCTAACCGAGAAAAGCCGAAAGACATAGACAAGCACTTGCTTATTCTTTTAAAGCTCTTCTCTGTTAGTTAAGATGAGAGAACTGTTGCTCAAATAGTATTCACATTACATGTTAAAATATGTTAACCTCTTGTCACATTTCTCTGTTAGGAATGTTTAGAGGATTGATGGGAAGGAAGGTGGAAAAAAAGGAGAAGAAATGGTAAGGAAGGAAAGAAAAAGAAAAGGAAACATAATTGGGATTACATTCAGGAGCGTTGAAGTAACAGCAAATTGTAAACAGAAAAGTATTCAGTTTTAAATGACTGCATATCCTATATTATCAGGTCACATGAGAGATTTTTCAAATAAGGAAATGATATATTATAATATAATTGTAGTGCTTAATAAGTAGGAATGTATCTGCATGACATCCTCATGATAATTAATATTTAAAAAAAAACATTAAAAAAGAGAACTGTGGCTAATTTAATTTTGTTTTTTGGTAAAATGGCTCATTAACTTTAATTAATGGGAATGAAAGGAGGGATTGAAGTATAAGTTGATTGCTGAGGGCATGTATATCTGGCTTCATTCAGATAATATACGATTATAAATTGTATAGCACATCTCTCTCTTTTATGGAGATAGTACTAAGTGCTTTCTCATTTTCATTTTTGTTGCCAGTTTTTGATATTTTATGTATAGCTGAAACTTTAGTCATAATATCTTTAATTCAACTTTATGGTAAGTATTAAGAATTTTTATTCTCAGAAGTACTGAAATAGGAAATGACTCTGTGATTTACAATGTCTGCTGTTCTTTTAATCTCAGTCAACTTTTTTTGATAATGACTTTTGTGGAATCTTATGCTGAGAAACCAAAACTACTATAGAAAATTATACAACTAAAGGAAAGGTCATTTAGGCCTAAATGGTGACTCCTTTTTTTCCTTTCCATAAAGTAATCGCAAGACTATTACTTTTACAGGAGTTTAAAATGGCACATTCTTATGTAAAAGAATAAGATGTCTAAAATAATTTTACTTATTAAAAAATGTATATTATTTATTTTTTTAGTAAATGTAGACAGCATAATATAGATTAGTGAAATAAATGGAAATACACACTTGTCAGAGGGAGAAATTTATAAGCATCTGAATATTTTAAATAAGAAGATGCTTTACTATATTGTGATATCTTATGAGTACAGTAGATTTGTAGCCATATATTATAAATCTTGTTTTTTTTATATATATTTGAATATTATTTGCTTTTTAGCTTGATTTTAATATGCATTAAATATACTTACATTTATGTCAGATATATATATATATATATATATATATATATATATATATATATATATATATATATATATATATTAGAATACTATTATGTATGGTTGTATGTTTACAGTGGGAGCTTTCTATTACAGAGTATGACCTTTCTGTCTACTGTTAAAAACAGGGTGGGATCATTAGTATCCATGGTTAGTAGGGCTATACAAATTAAAATGTTAGATTATATTGTCTTTGTTTATTTAGTATGTATTTATTATAATAATTAAGGATTTAGAGAGGAATAAATGTTAAATTTACTTAGATTTATACTCAGTAATATTAGATGTTATATAATACTATTTCCAAGCAATTTCATTCTTAAAATAAGATAAGAATGGAATAAAATTAATTTCAGTTAACATCACTGGTTTAAACACCAGCAATAAAAGGAATGCCTAAATGAAATATTTAAAAATAAATAAATGGCATATACTAGGGGGTTCAATAAACTCCATGTAGGCTTAGCGCCAAACCTACATGAAGTTTACATGTTAGAGCAATGTTCAGCAGTGCTAATTGCACACGCATGCTGCTCATTACACTTACATGGATACAATTGAGGTTTCATGACCAACAATAGTGTTGCCAACCAGGAAACCATGTAAAGCAGCATGAACACCTGCAGACATGCAGACATACTTACCTATAGGCAGATTAGTTCTGTGTGACTGTGCAGACAGCCATGACGACATCATGGCTTAATATAAGGCGATGAACAAAATTCTGTCACATTACAAGAAAGTGTCGTCAGTGCAGAGTAGTGTGTAACCTGTTTTAGGCATACTGGAATAAAGTTCTGGTGGTAATCAGCAAGGGTACATAGACTACATTATAAATAATTATTCTGGAGAAGTGTGGGCATTGAAAAGGGCCACACACATGAGTTGAAGGAATGAAGACAGGAAAAGAGAAGAAGTGGAACATGGTAATATACAGCAGATGAGGGCATGTCAGTGTAGGGACACCACAAAGACAAGGCGGTTGTAGCATGAACAGTAATCACATATCTACATGATACAGTATGTACTGCTGTTTACACCTCCAGTGTGGGTATAATCATATCATCACACAGTTATTGTATATTATGTGACTGTCCCACAAGGTGACATATCAGTGGAGAATATTTGCTGTGATACAAGCATCCTGACATGATCACTGGAGAAGACATTTATCAAGGATGATATAAATGCTAGGAGGTATGTGCATATTGTGAAGATGTGGAAAATGGTTTGTTTGAATAAGAATATAATGACAGCAAAGGTCTCAACCAAGTTGCACAGATAACAACAACCTTGTGAACAAAAGTAGACAGAAGCACACATAATCATGGACAATATCATAATAATAATAACACTACTCATCTGTGTCATTGGCATTAAATATGTGATTGTGAGTTAGAATACATGTTCTGCATGAACACAGTAGTAAAACTATAATGACTTGTCAGTAATCTATAAGAGGAATCAAGTACACATTCCTGAAAAAAACAACACCCTTCAGAGGTGTTAGGAGGGATACTGGTACACCTGTAGTTTAAATTATAATCAATCCTGGCTAGTAGACAGGTTTACATGGTGTATATATGCCACAATCTACACTTGCACAGATGTAACCCATGCCAACAATGTGTTCAATGAGCTATATATTTACTAGGTGCATCACAGGAACATGTATTACACATATATCTAGTATAACACATTCAAGGGAGATCCACTTTGTCAATTCCTAATGTTTATGCAGTAAAAAGAATACTTAGGTATGGCAGATAAGATGCATGGAAGTTCACTGTGGCAAAAGTAATACACTTGAGTAAATCATCCTTGGAAGATGTGTTGGGAGGTACATGCAGAAGGGTGTATTGTATTCCATTACTGGTGTGATATGGGCTGAGAACAATGGGACTATAATGCCCTTTGATGTGGATGGCCAGCAGATACTCTGGAGTTGTGCTATATATAAGAGATTAGTCACCACTGTGGGCACATGCTGATGGTCGTTCCACATACCATCTACCTGAGTACACAGGTCACATACCACTTGTTTTGCATAGAGGGGTATGCTGTCTATACTGTAATTAGCTTGTGTATTTATTAAAGTCAAAAAGAAAAATGCCAGCCCAAAGTGGTGTGCATAAAATCATTTCATGTGACATAACCAGACCGGTTTCGGCTACAAATACAAACCCTTCCTCAGTGTATATAAACTTCCACATATAGCCACACATTTATATAAGAAACAGTAATTAGGTAAGCCCAGATGATTGGTCACAATTGCTCATTAAGCCCAGGGGGGAATAATCCCCCCAATTTGATAATCCACTTTTTTTCTTTCAAGTTAAATAAATTGTGCCAACCAGCTTTATTACTTTTCTTACCAATAACTCTGTCAATCACAGTAAATCTAAAATTCACTGTAGGGTGATTCAATACATGCTTAAACAATGCACTAGTTGCCTTTTTATTTTTAATGTCACTCATGCTCACTGATTTGAAATTTCACAGGTCTCTATGTTTGTCCTACATAAAAGGCAGAACAAGAACAAGTGGCCAGGTAAACCAACCACTCACTAGAGCAATTGAAAAAAACAATGATATCATAAACCTGGCCAGTATTCCTGCTGGAAAACTCTTTGATCTTCTCCATACGGAAACAGTCAGTAGAGTGTCCACATGGAAAACACCCCACCAGTGGGTCCCCCATAAGTGTCATTTGAGAAAGTGGCTGAACTTCCATGGACCCAGTTTTATAATGAGCAAACAAGGAACCCAGTGTCCTGCCTTTCCTATAACCAAAAGGACACCTTTCTGATAGTAAGTTTGCAAGCCATCCCCAAACAAAATATTCTAATTGTGTTGGATGACTTGTAGCAGGTTAGGAGTGTTGCACCCATAAATGATGATAAACCTGATATTGGACTCCTGAGATGAGGTTTATACCTTATATTTCAACAGATCCTCTCTCTCCAATGCAGATACTTCCCTACAGGCAATAGTGATTGTACCAGGATTGTACCCCCTGGCTTTGAATCTACCCACCAGGTCCCACCTCTGATGTTCATAAGTCTCAGGATCAGGACAAATACGTTTAATTCTCATGAATTGGGATTTGGGTATGTTGCATTTAACATGGGGAGGGTGATCACTCGATGCATGCAACAAAGCATTATATTCTGGGAATTTAAGATATACCTGTGTATCTAATGTGTGGTCAGATTTTCTGGTGACCAAAACATTCAGAAAGGTAATCTGATTCAAATTAAAGTTGCATGTAAAGTGAATGCCCCATTTGTTACTATTAATGTAATCCAAGAATTCATTAAGAAATGCAACATCAACTCTCCATACTAACGAGCAGTCATCCAAATAACGATGCCAGATGTCAATCTCTGACAGATATAGGTTATGCAGGGGATCATAAATCAATTGTTGTTCCAAATATGCCATGAAAAGATTGGCATATATGGGAGCAAAAGAGGCCCCCATAGCAGTACCCTGCATCTGTAGATAATTATCCTGATAATAAAAAACATTCTTGTTTAGTATGTGCTCAGTTTATCCCAATAGAAAGGTACTGAAACCTGGTGGGTAGAGTTCAGATATAGTAAGCCAATGTTCCAGAGCTAACAAGCCAGCCCAGTGTGGAATATTCATGTAGAGGGCTGACATATCTAGGATACATAAAACCAGCTTGGTTCAAGTTAAGAATTCCGAAGGATCTGTAAAAACTTTGTTGTTTCCTGAATCCAAGCCCTGACATGACTAAGTAATGGCTGGAGATATTGAGTCAAGTAGACCGAAATAGGTTCCGTAAGGGAACCCCTACCTGAAACTATAGGTCTACCCGGGGGGTCCTGCAGTGATTTATGGACCATGGGCAACAAATATAAATACTGTGGTTTTGTATCACTGACCATCAAATGTTTCTACGTGGAGTGGTAAGAATCCCTTACTCCACCGCCAAGTTAAGAAAGGCATCAGTCTGTTTTTTGAAACCCACAGTAGGGTCAAGGGGCATCTGCATATAGTATTGTTTGTTGTCCAATTGCCTCTTGGCTTCCTGATCATATTTGGCTCAGTCCATAACCACCACAGCCCCTCCCTTGTCAGCCTGTGTGATAACCAAGTTGTTAAATTTAACCTGTGTGAGGGCCTCCTGTTCGGTTTAGAAAGATTGTGTGACTTAATCACCATATCTGAATAATGAAGATGTAAATCTTTGAGAACCTTGTGAAAAAACAAATTAACAGTGGGGTTCATTGGTGGCATAAAGTTAGACCTGTGAAAATGAAAAGATGGTTCAACAGACCCATGGTTATCCTGACAAAAAACAATTGTAGATTAAGAGTGCCACAAAAAACTGTTAGCATCATCAGCAAAAATACCCTCTGTAACAAAAAATGCAGGGACGAAATTCAGTCCTTTTTTGAGCAATTCAATTTGAATGGGAGTTAAAACCTGTGTATAAATGTTAAGAACATTGTTGTACTCATTTACTTGTTGGTAATAATCTGTAACAGTGTCGCCACATCGGCTATTCTTGTTATGTTTCCTCCCTGCCCTGTGTCTCCTAACACTAAAGGGATGTCTGAGTTGCTGCATTTTGGTGTGGGAGAAGACAATACTGGTGCTGCTTCTGAATCTGTCATAGAGGATGAATCCTCCCCCAAAGTACTACCGAAGAAGGACACATTTTTCTTCAGGATGGACCTATGCCTTTTCCTTTTATTGGGTTTGGGACAAGTATTAGAGAATTTCACACTCTTATGCGGTCCAAATGGTCTCCCCCTATCATAGTCAGCTAGGTCATGATTAAATTTGTGTATCTGTCACTAAACAGTTTGAGGGTCAGACTTGTTACCAAACCTGCTTACAACAATTAAGTCGGGAACTTTTGACCCTTGAAGGCTGGTTAAGGGACCATAATTTACATAAATTTAATTGTGACCTAGCTGACTATGATAGGGGGAGACCATTTGGACCACATAAGAGTATGAAATTCTCAAACACTGGTCCCAAACCCAATAAAAGGAAATGGCCTAAGCCCATCCTGAAGAAAAATGTGTCCTCTTTCGGTAGTACTTCGGGGGAGGATTCATCCTTTATGACAGATTCAGAAGCAGCACCAGTATTGTCTTCTCCCACACCAAAATGCAGCAACTCAGACATCCCTTTAGGGTTAGGAGACACAGGGCAGGGAGGAAACATAGCAAGAATAGCCAATGTGGCAACACTGTAACAGATTATTACCAACAAGTAAATGAGTACAACAATGTTCTTAACATTTCTACACAGGTTTTAACTCCCATTCAAAGTGAATTGCTCAAAAAAGGACTGAATTTCGTCCCTGCATTTTTTGTTACAGAGGGTATTTTTGCTGATGATGCTAACAGTTTTTTGTCGCACTCTTAATCTGAAATTGTTTTTTGTTCAGGATAACCATGGGTCTGTTGATCCATCTTTTCATTTTCACAGGTCTAACTTTATGCCACCAATGAACCCCACTGTTAATTTGTTTTTTCACAAGGTTCTCAAAGATTTACATCTTCATTATTCAGATATGGTGATTAAGTCACACAATCTTTCTAAACCCAAACAGGAGGTCCTCACACAGGTTAAATCTAACAAAAACTTGGTTATCACACAGACTGACAAGGGAGGGGCTGTAGTGGTTATGGACTGGGCCAAATCTGATCAGGAAGCCAAGAGGCAATTGGACAACAAACAATACTATGTGTATATGCCCCTTGACCCTACTGGGGGTTTCAAAAAACAGATTGACGCCTTTCTTAACTTGGCAGTGGAGGTAGGGATTATTACCACCACCAAGTCGAAATATTTGATAGTCAGTGATCCGAAACCACAGTATTTATATTTCTTGCCCAAGGTCCATAAATCACTGCAGGACCCTCCGGGTAGATCTATAGTTTCAGTTAGGGGTTCCCTTATGGAATCTATTTCGGTCTACTTGACTCGATATCTCCGGCCATTACTTAGTCATGTCAGGGCTTGGATTCAGGATACAACAGAGTTTTTACAGATCCTTCGGGATTCTCAACTTGAACCAAACTGGTTGTTATGAACAATGATGTGTCAGCCCTCTACATGAATATTCCTCACTCGGCTGGCTTGTTAGCATTGAAACATTGGCTTACTATATCTGAACTCTACCCACCAGGTTTCAATACCTTTCTATTGGGATTAACTGAGCACGTACTAACCAAGAATGTTTTTTATTATCAGGATAGTTGTTACCTATAGATGCAGGGTATTGCTATGAGGGCCTCTTTTGCCCCCATATATGTCAATCTTTTCATGGCATGTTTGGAACAATAATTGATTTATGATCCCCTGCATAACCTATATCTGTCAGAGATTGACATCTGGCGTTGTTATTTGGATGACTGCTGATTAGTATGGAGAGCTGATGTTGCATTTCTTAATGAATTCTTGGATTGCATTAATAGTAACAAATGGGGCATTCACTTTACATTCAAATTTGATTTGAACCAGATTACCTTTCTGGATGTTTTGGTCACCAGAAAATCTGACCATACATTAGATACACAGGTATATCGTAAATACCCAGAATATAATGCTTTGTTGCATGCATCTAGTCATCACCATCCCCATATTAAAAGCAACATACCCAAATCCCAATTCATGAGAATTAAACGTATTTGTTCTGATTCTGAGACTTATGAACATCAGAGAAGGGACCTCGTGGGTAGATTCAAAGCCAGGGGGTACAATCATTATGGCCTGTAAGGGAAGTATCTGCACTGGAGAGAGAGGATCTGTTGAAATATAAGGTAAAAACCTCATCTCAGGAGTCCAATATCAGGTTTATTACCACTTATGGGTGCAACACTCCTAACCTGCTACAAGTCATCCAACACAATTGGAATATTTTGTTGGGGGATGGCTTGCTAACTTACTACCAGAAAGGTCTCCTTTTGATTATAGGAGAGGCAAGACAATTTATTTCTTGTTTGCTCATTATAAAACTGGGTCCATGGAAGTTCAGTCACTTTCTCAATTGACACTTAGGGGGACCCACTGGTGGGGTGTTTTCCATGTGGACACTGTACTCACTGTTTACGTGTGGAGAAGACCAAAGAGTTTTCCATCAGGAATACTGGCCAGGTTTATGATATCAATTTTTTTGCCAATTGCTCTAGTGAGTGGTTGGTTTACCTGGCCACTTGTTCTTGTTCTGCGTTTTATGTAAAACAGACATTGAGACCTGTGAAATTTCAAATCAGTGAGTACATGAGTGACATTAAAAATAAAAAGGCAACTAGTGCATCGTTTAAGCATGTATTGAATCACCCTACAGCAAAATTTAGATTTACTGTGATTGACAGAGTTATTGGTAAGAAAATGAATAAAACTGGTTGGCACAATTTACTTAACATGAATGAAAAAAAGTGGATTATCAAATTGGGGGGATTATTGCCCCCTGGGCTTAATGATCAATTGTGACCAATCATCTGGGCTTACCTAATTACTGTTTCTTATATAAATGTGTGGCTATATGTGGAAGTTTATATACACTGAGGAAGGCTTGGTATTTGTAGCCGAAACCTGTCTGTTTATGTCACATTAAATGATTTTATGCACACCACTTTGGGCTGGCATTTTTCTTTTTGACTTTGTAATTTCCCTTTTGGTGCCTTGCCCTTGCTGTACTTGCTGAGTTTGGTGACTTCACTTGTGTATTTACTTTCATAATAGAACTAATCCCCTTTGATTTTTTTCACCTACTGTGTCTCCATCTCTCTGTCAACAGTCCTTTGTGTGTTTTAATACTGTCTGCATTATAACAATACAACTCATGCATTTAATGATTGTCCACAATTTTCAGTCATCAACAGAGTTCGTTGAACAAAGGATGTGTAAGTTAATCTTGATGTCTGGGACTTAAACAATGAACAGGAAATGGCTTAGTATAGAATCCTGACATATGCACCTGATCACTGAACTCTAGATAGATGTGACTTCACATGCTTTGTCATTATCTGTCATGTATATAATCCATTTGTCTACCCCCTGGTGACATGGATGTTTATGCCAACTTGAGATAGTTTCTCTGTAATACCTGAATGCGGATTTGTGTCAAATGGCTTGGCCAGGTCAAGTTACGCAGGATGAGAGTGTTTTCCTCATGCATGCCCTTGGTGACCTTCATGAAGAGTTCAAACATATATGACAGACATGATGTAGACCTAGCAAATCAAACATAGGTGTGGTACACAATTGAGAGATTACCTGTATCCTTTTTTTAATTTCTCCAAGTCTTTTGGGTTTCTAATACCATGATGGGAATAGACCCCATTCCTAAATCAAAGTATGATTAAAGTTCCTGAAATTGTTATTGTTTCAATCTTTGATGTTAGACAAAAGTGCTCTTCATAGTATCCACAATGTGCCCAATAATGACTCCTTCTGCAATTTGTATAGAGTTACAGTATGGCTAACATATCTAACTACTATTCTAAATTCCTTTTTATAAGACCCATTGCTGCTACTATTACTGGAACTGTCTGGGTATCTTTCTTCCACATTGCCCTTGTTTCTGCCTGCAAATCCTGGTATTTTATGATTTGTGTCTCTCTGTACATAAGATGGTCTAGTCACTGGGTGTAGCAATTTCAGTGATCAACGCTACTTTTGTCTTCTTTTAATGCACCACTATAACTGATTTTCTTGCATCTATTTTTTGAATTGTTAGTAATGGGTGATCCCATGTGATATAAAATTCATAACTTTCTATAACGCTTTATGGCTCATGTTTCCAGTGTTTGCCAGCTACTATAATGTTTGCACAATCCCCAGTGAAAGAGTCTTGCCACATTATTATGCCTTTCAGTATACAGACCTGTTGCCATTAGTATAGCACAACCAGCAACAAGATGTGTGACTGATTCCAGTTCTGTTTTACAAAACCTACATTTCTTTCTCCCACATGTTCAATGGACTTTGTAAATCAGTGTGTATGTAGTCTATTATCTTGGGCTGTCAATATTAACCTTTCATGTTTTGGTTTAAATTCAGCTCTCATTAACCATTCTTCCATTAGATCTTGATCAACATGAGGTGTTCCAAGAGTTTTCTATACTTGTAACTATATTAATGCATTTTCCACCATATATTCTTTCTTTTATTTTTTGGCACATTCAGTTGCTGCCTGATTTTGGAATTATATTACATTGTCAAAGTTTCAAAAATTTGAATCTGATATGGTTGACACCATATAACCAAAGTCTTGAAACATTGAAAATGTAAAAAAACACAACAACCTACAAAAACAATGCATTTAAATGATGTACCCCCACACTTCCACTACTTAAATAAACCAACTCTGAAATCGCACTGAAGTGCAGAAAAGGGAACTCTTCCCTTTCCGCACTGTACGGAGATCTCCGTTAAAAGATTCAAAGTTTCAAGACTTTGGTCATATGGTGTCGACCATAGCAGATTCAAAATTTTGAAACTTCAATCTTCTGATATAGGCCCCTTATTTTTATCTACTTCTGGTTTGATTTCCATTCCTGCTTGATACCAATATGCATATGCTAGACTAAGCAGGGAAGTCATCTTAGACTTATTCTCCTCATATTTCAAAACTTTTACTATGTTTAGGTCTTATTAGGTATATAATCATGGTATGCACTGATTTTTATAAATCATTTGATGAACATGAAACATCCTTCTTGTTTTCCTATCCAATCTATCCAACACCTTTTGGTGCCAGTCAATCACTCCAAAACTGTAAGTTAGGACTGAAAGAGAACTTTGTTCTTAAATGTCAACACTGTTTTCAATATTAACTTAAATTTTCTAAAATATTCATTACTAAGTTTTATTTGCATTTGTTCATGTTTTATTGTTGATCATGCGTAAGTATTTATACACTCCCTCTTGCTCAAGTTCTTTTAAATCACATTCTTATCCTAAACTAATATTTTCTTGGTGCTGCACCTTTCCTGTTTTAAAAGTTGCTTTTGTATATTTATCAAGACCAAATGATATTCCTATATCATCTGAAAAAGGTTTGACCACTTGCAGTTGTGCTTTCAGTTCCTCATCTGATGAACTATACAGTTTTAAATCATCTACAAAAAGAAGATAAGTCTTTACACTTTGTTGTTTTCTGGGAGCCAAATTGCAGCCAATCAGTTAAGTAGGCAGCTTAATAGATTAAGGATAAGACAAAAGAGAAGCAGTCACAGAGAGTAACCCTGGAATATCCCCCCTTTGAATTTTTATCCTTGAAATAATAATTTGTCATTTATTGTGGCTTAACTGCAAAGTGGTTTGCTACTGTTTCATGGTCACTGTAATCTAATCAATTGATTTATCTTATACATTTCTAAGCACTTTTTATCCACGAATGTGGGGATAATGTCAAATTATTTTTTCTAAGCAATCCATGCCATGCTTGCATTTTTCCCCTTTTTACAGTTCTCCATTTTGACTTTACATAATATCAAATAATCCTTTGCTCCATATGACTTTCTTTTATTACACTTTTGTTCTACTGCCATGATTGAGTTTTCTAGTAAATGACTATAAACTCTGTTGGCATCAGTTCCAGTATATAGTTTATACATCATTGGAAGTCAAGTTATTGGTCTATAGATTTTAGAGTCGCTTACAGGTTTGGTCTTAAGTACCAGTATTGTTTTTCCTTTGTGTGTTTTTGGGTTGTGCATATAAATCGTTCTTACTCATGGCTAAATCTTCTTGTAAAGATGCTAATACTTTTTACTAGAAGTTAGATATTGCTTCTGGGCCTGGGAGTTTCTAATTAGGAGTTTTTCTAAACTTTGTTTCAGTCTCTCTGGCCATTACTTCATCCCATTGCATATCGTATACATTTGAACTTATTATTATTTCTTTTACTTCTTCTATCCATTTAGCATCTTTTTCATCTTCCACAGATCTTCATAGATATTTCTCCAAAATGTATCAATTTCTTCGTTTTTGGTGGTGTTTCAATTCCTTTTGCCTTGTTTCCCAATTCCCTATAAAATGTTTTTGGCTCATCAATAAATTGCTTATTTTGTACTTTTCCTTTATATTTATCTGCGTATCTTCTAAGTTTTTCTGCCTGTGCTGATATTTTTAGTTTATTATTTGCAATAGTGCACAATAGATCATGATCTCTTCTGATACTGCACATTGCTTTTATTAGGTATATCTTTCTGAGTATTTTTGTTGATATGTTCCCTCTTCTATACTCTTCTGACTCTATGGACTTCCATCTCTATGGACAGTCCTAATTACTGTGTTCATTTGTTTTATCAAACTTCTAACTTTTTTGGGTTTTATTAACTTTCTGTAGTATATTTCTTTCATTGATCCTAATATGTCTGTCCATCTCTATTAAATCAAGCAACTCTTCTCTTAGATCATTTTCTTCTAAATTGAGAGCACATTCTTTGCTCTCTATTTCCTGTGGGCATTTTATAGATAGTTCCACAGCATCTTCCTGTGCTACATTCTCTTTGATTTCATCCTTTTTCCTCCATTGCTCTTTCATATGGGAACTCACTGGCCTATCACCCCACAACATTGGCTGTGTCAGAGTTGCTACAGTTTCCAGTTCCTACCCTTGTTATGCAACTCCATCTGAATGTTTGTACTGGTTTCCTATGGAAGGCTGCAAAGTACCTTCATCTGCCAACTGATCAGATGTTTACTGCTCCACTGGTTTCACCTTAATTTGGGGATCCATTGCTCTATCCTGCTGTGATGTTTTCTGAGTTAGATTTTCTAGACTAACTCCTTCACTTTGCTGGTAATCCATAATCTCAGTTTATATTTCTTTAACTTCTCCATTACTAATCCTCTTTTCTACTTTTCCTCTTTGTTTTCTTACTTTATGTATTGCAAAAGTTTCCATGTCCAGATGCCTTTACCTATACTTCTCTTCAAATATCTTTGGTGCTGCTCTTTTTGTATTTAGTTTTGCTTTCTCCTTTGTATAAATATTATACCATATTAAATCTCTTCTTCTTTCCCATGTCCATATTTCTTCTTCAGATGTCTCCTGATCCTCCTGTTTCTCCTTACTTTGGGGATTTGTTGTTCCATCATGTTGTGATATACAATGTATTAGACTTTCCACACTAAATCCTTCACTTTGCAGGTATTCCATAAATTCTACTTCTATTTTTTTTACTTTTACTTTGCTAATCTTCTGTTCTACATTCCCTCTTTGTGATCTTATTTTTTATTGTGAAATTTTCCATATTTGGATACGTTTGCCTGTATTTCTCTTCGAATATCTTTGGGGCTGGATTTTTTTTTTTTTTTTTGACTAATTTGGCTTTCTCCTTTGCATAAATACTGCACCATTTCAGATCTATTTCTTTCCCAAGTCCATAGTTCTATTTTATACCTTTCAGAAGTCTCTGGATTTTGTTCTTTATATTTTCATGCTTCCTATGATGTTCCTCCATGTCCAGATGCATGACTGTTGCTGTACACCCTTCCATAAGAACATAGGCTATCTGGAGGCTATGTTGAAGTAGGGATCCAACTGTGTCATCTAGCACTAGTTTTAAGTCACACTATAGCTAATCTGGGATGTTTTCAGGACCCATTCATTTTGTGCTATTAACCATAGAGTGCACACAGATGAGCTGCTCTCCTGAAGAGAAAAACTAAGTAATGTTTGCATGTATACTTTAACTGATGGCCAGTGGAGACAGGGGCATGAAGTGTGAGACAAACTGTCAGCTAACAAATTGTTTATTTTCTCCAGTTGAATATGGCTAGTACCATATTCAAACAGTTCTGTGCTTTGACTGGTATTCCTCCTGACATGACACATTTATGGAAATACATGAACTGTGAAAACAACTCTAAATACAGCCTTGGTCATGCATCACATGCCATACCCTGTCAATATTCACACAGTGATGCAACTGTACCAATGTCACGTAATTACATTAAGTGCACAACATATGGCTATATGTGTTTCATTGGAAAGCTGTGTTTCAGCAACCTAAAGTAATTTAGAACACATTAAAAGTCATTTTTGTGGCTCTTGTAGAACATTTCCTGACACAACTGCTAACAGTCACACAATGGTGTTGTGCTGCTGAACACATCAATAATCCTTGGAAATAACAGCACAATTGCAAATACAATGCATTCCATGAAGTTGAAATTGAATGAAACCATGTGATATTTCTGTTTATATCACAGCATTTTGACATGTGGCTAGAACTAGATGTGAGTGCCCATGTAAACAGTATGCATTTATACTGATGTCTGTCACAGAACATTTAAGTCTGTACCAGACTGCAAGTGTCTTTTGTTTGGTGGAATGAGAACTGTGTAGAATGTTGATCTGCTCCACTACAACAAATGCCTTAATAAGCCAGCAATATGCATAAAAGTTTATCATACATTGTCAACATTTCTTAGGAGGCGTATTACTACAGCTCTTACAGAAGGTGTAATGAAATAACAGCGGTGGCCAGCAGCCAACAATACATTAGGTCACATCACAGACTGTAATACCATCTTGTAGGTGTACTGTAATACATACCTCAACATAGCATGTGTCAATGATAGTAACAGTGACATGTCAAATGTTCATGGCATTATAGGACATTATTAAGCTAACAGCCAACATTACATAAAATCCAATCCATTATTATAACATTTAAAACATACTCCATATAGCTATATGATGGAAGATAGTAAGAGTATTGTAAATATGTGTGTATTTGCTGGATTGCATTACATACTGCCACTATCCATATGGGACATGTGCATCCCGCCATGACAGAATTAGCAATCACAAATGCAGTGGTTTGGAGATGGTTTGCAGTGGCTCATGGACTCTGCTTCATAATGTTTGTATATATATATATATATATATATATATATATATATATATATATATATATATTTGACATGAGGACACCATCTACTCCTCTGCAGGAAAGATGTAATGTGGCCAGAGGAAAAAAGAGGTTGTTAGCTGCATAGAGCTACATTAAAGGTTCAACTAAGTTATAATGAAATAAAGAATTATTCTAAAGATCATACAATGGGCTTAATGTACCAGCAACCACACACACAGCAGTACACTGGGTCTGATTTAAACATCACACTTGTGAAGATATAAAAGATGAATGCCAAGCAATATAACACTAGCACTGCCATATATGTCTAGTTTTTGGGCTATGTTGCACTTCATGAAGTATGATAGCATCATTGTAATCTGAGGAGAACATGTTGGAGTAGTGTCTGACATAGCTGTGGAGTCACATCTCTGTGTAAAATTGTCTCAAAAGTAATATTTGGTTGTATATGCACTCAAGTTGCCTGCTGTCAGATTAGAACCCTTATATAGCTAAGTAAAGAAGATTAAGAAAACAGTACTTAATGTTACTACCATAACACACGTTTGTCTTAAATACTGTCAGAGTGCATGTTGTACTGGATGACATCATCAGTGTCTGTTACAAGAAGATGCTCTAAGGAGTGTTTGGCCTAGCTGTGGACTCACATGTCATTCTAAAATTGTCACCTTACTAATTGTTGAATGCTCACACAAACCAGTTGACTGAAGTGAGAGTAGAACCCCTCCCTAACTGTCTACAGGGCACAGTATTTAATGCATTTGCCACAGTACAAGTCTGATTTTTACTGTGTCAGGCAACACTTTATAGCTGATGACATTAGCAGTGTCTGGTGAGAAGAAGATGGTAATATGAGTGTCTCACATGTTGTTCTAAAATGGTCTCTTGAATGTGAGCCAACTGAAAACAGACACACACAAGTTGATTGCAGTGAAAATAGACCACCTACCTAACTGGGTATACAAGCTAGACAACTCAGTACTTAATGCAAGCACCACAGTGCAAGTCTGACTTTTGCAATGCTCCTGGACAATTTATAGTGGATGATATCCTCAGTGGATGTTTAAGAGAAGATGTTTGGAGGCCTGTATGACATGGATGTGTAGGTATGTATGACTGGCAAAATGTTTGTACTCCATGGGACTGTATTGCTGACAGTAGGGCACAAAGTTATGCTCTTCTGACTATAAACACACATTGATTGTAGTAAGATTAGAACCCTATTTAACTAGGTACACAAATTAGAGAACTCACTGCTTAATTCTAGCATCAAGGCACAATTCTGACTTTTGCTAAGCTGCTGGACAATTTATAGTCGATGATATAATCACTGGATGTTTGACAGATTATGTTGGGAGGCCTGTATGACATGGATGTGTAGGGATGTACGACTGTAATTTTTTTTTTAATTTCAGAGGACTGTATTACTGACAGTAGGATGCACAGTTACACTTTTCTGACTACAGACACCTACCAGTTGACTGTAGTGAGATTAGAACCCCTACCTAATTAGGTACACAAGCTAAAGAACTCAGTACTTAATGCAAGCACCACAACACTAGTCTGACTTTTACAATGCTACTGGGCAGTTTATAGTGGACAACATCATCACTGCATGTTGGAAGGCCTCTATGAAATGGATGGGTAGCCAGTTATAACTGTCAATTTATCTGTACCCCATGGGACTGTATTGCTGACAGTAGGATATACAGTTATGCTGCTTTGGCTAGACACATACGCCAGTTGACTGCCATGAGATTAGAACCCCTACTTAACTAATTACACTAGCTAGAGAACTCAGCATTTAATACAGGTGCAACAGCACAAGTCTGACTTTTCCACTGCTGCTAGACAATTTCTAATGGAGGGCATCTTCAATGGATGTTTACAAGAGAATACTCTGAGACCTGCATGACATGGCTGGATAACAATGTACAACTGTCAAGATATTAGTTCTGCATGGGACTGGATTGATGATAGTAGAATACAGACTGATGTCCCTCTGACTATGCGCGCACACACACACATACACACACACACACACACACACACACACACACACACACACACACACACACACACGCAAACACATGCAAACACACACACTGTTACACATACATAGAGCCACACACATAACGTGGCTGCTGTGCTAATTTAACACACATGTAAGTATTTTGTTTCAATCTGCAAAACACAACAATGATATTATCATTATATGATCTGGCTAACATATTATGTTATGATAATGCTTTATAAACTGTGGATGTACTATTTCTTGTTTTCTTTACAATGTGCAGGTATACTATAAGAGACAGCTTGTCAAACTAGATGCAAAAAGGTGTCAAGAGTGCATGCAGCAGAAGTAAGACATATGCAGCTGTTCCCCATTATGTTATGTACATTACACACTTAGTGTCACATGGTATGTGATAATGCAGTTTTGCTATTTATTTCTGTAATGTAGTTGACATTTGGGAACTAGCACTGGCATATCAGGTTTCAAGTGCATGGGTGCAGGTAACACATGACTTGAGTGTAAATATGTGTTCAGTCATTAAAAAGTGCCTTCACTTTGGTTGTGTTTTTACATGGACTTTAATGGGATGAAGACTAACTGGGCAATAAATGTAAGTAATACATGTTAATAAGCACTGTCCATAGTGCAGTGTAGAGCACCTGGATTGCATGATTGATGGCAAAGTGTTTGCACATGCAAGATACACATTTTAGGACTCCTACTTGAATATGAGAAGTACTTATTCATGCTGGCTCTGGTAGACACAGCTAACAGATATCATGGTGCTCATAACTAGTTCAGATTAAAAATACTGTATCATAAATTGTATAACCTTAAAAAAAGTATTTATACTGCTTTCCCCATTTGTGCATAGTTAAGTGATGAGCAAATGTATATTTCTGCTTCACTTAAAAACGTATGAGAGTTCAATTGGTTCACTTTCCTCCACGCAAACACACTAAGTGAAGAGGCATGGCAGCATGGCAGTCAGCACTTTGGATAGTACTGAGTGGATAAAAAACACCCGATGCATACCTGACTCTGTGGCAGCAGGTATAATAGCAATTAGCTTTAACTTTGAGAAAATATGATACAGGGATTGAGTCCAGCTCTATCTAATATTTTTAAATATGTATTCATGATGTAATTAAATAATTATATTTGATAATTATTGGAAACGTTAAGAGGGAATGACTACAGTGAAGTACTCTATAAAAACAAACAGTACTCAAATCCTTTATGTTAACAGTACACATATGTATTTGTGGATTCACTTTATAAGCTTGAAATGCTGAAATCTCGAATTTCAGAATCTCAAGCCCATAAAGTGAAAAATCCAAATACCTGAAACCACAAAACCATGAAAGCCTAAATCCCAAAACCACAAAACCTTGAAATTCAAAGTCTCGACACTTTCAAAAACCAAAACAACACACACACACACACAAAACTAAACAACAACACACACCTACCCTTATTATATGCAGGGGGGCAAGTGCCCCCACACCCCCCTAATTAAATATTCTAACTCCAAGGTCGCACTACCTACACACACACATGAAACACCACCACACAAACTACATTCCTCACACACACACACATCACAGTAAAAAAGACACTGACACACACTAAAACCCCTACCCAACACCCTTAAACATAAATACTTTCCTGAATCCATGAACACAGCGCAACACCAGAACCGCTAATTCAAAATCTCCCTGCATTCGAGATTTTGAATTTAGTGCTTCTGGGGTTGCGATCTTCTGATCCTTCCACTTTATGAGCTTGAGATTCAGAAATTCGAGATTTCAGTATTTCAAGCTTATAAAGTGCTCCCGGATTTGCATTGCAGTCATTAGTCTAAATAAAAAAATATATGAAATTTTTACTATGAGTGCCTTTATTCTACTTTAATTGCCTGTTTCTTTAGTGCAGTGAGTTTAAGCAGCATTTCTCGGGGGTAACTGCACAATGCCATATTATGTGAAGTGTGATTCACCTTTGCTAAGCATTTGTGGTGATGCCAAGCACCGCACAAACACAGGGGACAAAAAGTGAAAGGCTTCACTGGGGATTTATTATTTATCTGTGTGGTATGTGATTCTATTTTTTTAACAGAATAAAGCTATGAAAATGGTGCTAAGTAGGAAAGCGGTGAAATGGAGGGCAAGTTGGGAGAAGAATAAAGGGGAAGCAATATAGTAATGCATAGTTGGGAATTAGGAAAGAACCATAGCTATCCCCTTCATCAGCAGTGTAAAATGAACATGGATAGAATAATGGATGAATTTGGATTGTCACCTCAATAAAGATGTGTGACAGCAATGTAGTAATGTTGTATAGCCAAATAGACCGAATTAAGTATGTTGAGAACACACATGTATGAAGTAGAGACCTATGTATGGGACAATATTGTTTTCTTTGGGGGACAGGTGCCTACTTTTATGTTTTTATTTCAGTAAAATAAGAACATTGAGTAAAGGATGTAGGTATGTCAAGGTCAGGTAAGTAGGGCATGTGAGGAAGTGGATGCAGACAAACAGGACAAACAAGACAAGAGACAGGGATGGTGAGAGGACACAACAACTTAGAGGACATCATGATTGAGGATAGGTAGGGGACATCAGTTGCCCATGCCCATCAAACACGAGGACAGTGAGAATCTAGTCCTCACCCTAAGAACTGTCATAACCATCTCCATCCTTAGATTTCTGTAGAAGTGCTTGATGTTTTCTTTTGCCCAGCAATCTGGTGACCATCTTCTTCATCCACCTGAGCCGTGCACCACTGGTACTTTCCATTACCTCATGCACCATGCCTGGCATCTCCTGGTGGGTGACAAAATCACTACCTCTGCCAATACTCCTAGAGGGTACTCCTGCACCAGCTGCCAGGGCAATGCTGCCTGATGTGGAGGGCCCAGGTACTGCAGGGGCTGCAAAGGCAGTATTGCCATATTGGGTCCCAGATGTGACAGCCATTAGAGGGGGCAGGCTGAACAGCAGTGTTTGGCCTATTTCCCTGAGCTGTAAATCAGTTGTCAGAAACTGATGACATCAGAACATTGGGATCACACATATAAAAAAAAAAAAAGAAAGCTAACAGGTGGTGTAAGAGACAAAAATAAAAGAAGATAATTAGTACCATCATAGTACAATGCAAATAATTTTACTTTTACATTATGTATACATTTTAACAAGTACAAATTATGACTGCTGATAGTTCCAAGTAATCCTTACAATATGCATATATTGCACATATGCTTTATCAAATAATACAGATTGTTAATTGTATGGCATGTATGCCATTTTTTTAAATTACGTAATATTTTTTAATTATTTTATGATATATTTGTTACCAGGGTGATTTGAACCAAAACTTCTAAATACACTATTATAATTGACTCCTACAGATGGCTTGAGCTACAGGATGAAGCATGTGTGCTTTATTTTACAGTTAAGATAGGCATGCTTAACTTGCTAATATACACATGAGCAATGCTTTAGATAAAATAATATTCTTTTGTGCTGTATACATACATACCCCTTGCTTCTATAAGCCTTTCCAAAATCTCAGAATGGGCATCCCTGTTCGCTGCTGTCTCCTGGGTGGATGTAAAACCAAAAGAGGAGAAACAGAGAAGAGAGTTATGCATACCAGTCTTGGCCATATCCAGCTTTCTATCTAATTTAAAGTATCTTTATCTGTATACTAACATAACTGTGGGATGTCAGCAGTCCTATACTTATCTGGCCACTGGTTAAGTTGTTCCTGTTTGCACTTTTTCAGGTCACTATATTGGTGCCTGCATTACTCTCCAGTGCGTGGAATGCCAGTCGTACCGGAGAAAGTCTTGGACAGACTATTCCAAGCCTCTGATTTGTATTGAGACCTGATGGTATAGTCCACCCTCTAGTAGGCTATGATTGTGGCACTTTACAAGGAGTCCAATGAAAATTCTAGACTCCTTTACACCCCATCTATGAGCCCTAAATTGGTCACTTTCTCTTTTAGCTACAGGTCAAACAACAACAGTTATATTGTTTTACACCAATTTCAGATATCTTGTTTTACAGCTAGTGCATAAACTCGAACTACCATGCCAAACACTTTTGCCAGATATTAAGAGGAGAGCAACAGTGACAAACAGAGAAGATAGCAGTATATGAAATAGGAAGGGTAATGTGACAGTTGCCATTAGTTTATGAGTTGATTGCTGTACCTGTTAGTTGTTTTAACTTTGCAGACATGTATTCGGTGCATAAATTTTATGACCAGACACATTTTTTTTTACAATGTGAAATTAACAGCTAAGTGAAATAGACAAAACATAGTCTTCAACAGGTGTTTTTTTCATCCTTGCCACAGAATAAGCTTTTGTCAGAAATGCTCATTAATTATATATAAACATGACAGAGTGAGGGATTTAACCATGCATGTGTGTAACTTGACAAGGTCCTGGTTTATAAATTCATGTGTATATGACTATTCATTAAATCATGAATTCCATCCAAGGGCAGAAAAGACAATTTTAATTACACAAACATAACTGTATGTATACCTTCAGTCACATATAATTCATATGAGCTCCAGTGCTATACATACTTACTGGGCAGGATTCACGAAGGCTTGCACGGAGTGTAAGAGACGTGTAACACTCCATGCAAGCCTCGCAATCCAGGAACAGCCCTAAACTCCGTGTAAGAGACCAGCTAAACCGTCTCTTACATGGACTGGGCGTGGACATGCTAAATACCTCACTTGCAGGTGAAATGTATGCAAATGAGGTATATTAGCGATCCACAAAGCAGAAACCAAAACGTGTAAGAGCCGTTTTAGCTGCAGAAATGTACTGAGTTGACAACTGAGTACGTTTCTGCAAATTTCACAATGGAGCCATGTCAGCTCCAAATAAAGGGTGCATATGTGTCAGGCAGCATGCCAATGGCCAAATATGTGGCCATTGGCAAGGTAACCCGATGCAAAAATAATAAAAATATATATTTTTTTTTGGCGATCGCCAATGTTTAAACCCAGCGCAGCCCCGCGCAAACAGGCTGCGCTGTATAAAACATAAAAATGAAGGTTATAAACCCACAAATGTGGGTTTTATGCAATACATGGAATGACAATGCAGGGACCAGCAGATGAAAAACAACATGGCCACCGTGTAGTGGTTGCTAAGGGGGGAAGCTAAGTGTAAGACATGTAACTAAGCATTAGTAGGATACTGAATCTCACAGTCACATAGCAAATGAGCACAGTCTGAGTAGTGTAAGAGATACATAAGGGGGAGGAATAGAGTAGGAGATAGGTGACATCACAGTGGGGAATGGTAGAAAGAAATGCAGTTCATTGGAGGTCAGTGTAAAATGAGATGACAGACACAGATCAGGGAAAGAGGAGTGCCACAAGATAAGTGTGGGAAGTCAAGAAATGGAAGGTGTACACTGTTACTTACACTAAAGTTTCTTGCTGGGCGTGCATGTGCACGTGTGCATGCCATGAAGCACGAGTAGGGCAGTGTGTGTGCGTGTGTGTAAGGCAGACTGAGCATGTGGGAGCGTGTTGGTAGATGTTTAACACTGTTTGCGCTGGTGTGCGCGCGTTTTAACCCGAATAAGTAGATTCTGAACCATGTAAGCACGTGTGTGTGCGTGTAAGCCACTGTGAGCGTGTTTCTGCTGGTATGCACATTGCTCCCCCCTGAGGAAACAGAAAGGAAAAAGAAAGCAACAGAATTAGTAGGAAGCTAGCAGGGAATACTGCTGAAGCTAGCAGGTGAAAACAATTAGAAGCAGGCAATTACACAGGCAGAATAGTAGCCCAGCCCAGCACTTAAAATTCTGCAAACAGTAGTGCAGGATGTTTCTCTTAAGAGACACTGCAAGACAGGAGTAAGCTAATAGAAGTGAAAACTGAAAAAGCTTCACTCAGAGCAGAAATGTTAGGGGCTGCCATAGCTGTCATAATGAGACATAGGCGACTTGCTGAGGGTGGTGACAATGCAGATGGTGCCAGACAACCCACACTGAGGAGACGGAAAAGAGTGTACAGGCCCAGGGTCACCTACCATGGGTTACATGAGCTGGAGATAGTAGAGTGCTATAGAGTGGACAGAGAGCTCCTGCAGCAAATAGTTGAGCTGTGCAGGCCACGCCTCACAAACAGAACCAACAGAGGGGAACCCATCCCAGTGGAAACCAAGGTATGTGTTGGCCTAAGAATACTAGCAACAAGTAACTACCAGAGACCAACTGGTGATATGATGGGGATATCACAGGCATCAGCCTCCAGGGTACTGCACCAGTTCCTGGATGCCATGTCAGCACATGTCGGTGATCATGTATATTTCCCCAATGCCTGTGAGGTATTGGCCAGCAATATGCGTCTCTTCCAGCAAATAGCGGAATACCCTGAGGTAGTGGGTACAATAGACTGCACTCACATACGCATCAAAGCACCAGCCGGTGAGCGGGGTAGGGCCTACATTAATCGCAAGGGCTTCCTCTCCATCAACTGCCAGGTCGTGTGTGATGCCCAGGGCATAATAATGAATGTGTGTGCTGGCTGCCCTGGGAGTTACCATGATTCCCACATCTGGCATTTGATGCAGCTGTACCAGACATTTGCCAGTGGGGACATCCCACACGGACACCTAGTGGGGGATGCAGGTTATGCACTGGAGCCGTGGCTGATGACACCCATCAGAAACACACACACACCTGAACAGGAATGCCATAATGAGGCACATGCACAAACACGTAATGTAATAGAGCGTGTGTTTGGGCTGCTCAAGTTACGGTTACGGTGTCTGGACACATCTGGTAGAGCCTTGCAGTACACACCAACTACATGTACCCAAATTGTCATGGTATGTGCTATGCTACATAATATGATCTTGCGAAAACAGCTGCAGCAGGACCAGCATAGGGCTGGGCCAAACAGCTCCCCACCATTGCCAAAGCCATCACAGGCAGAGCGTGACTCGGAGGAGGAACAACCTGAGCCTGCCCCAGTAGGCAGAAGGAGGCGTGCCCAGTATGCCCTGGCCTTGGCAAAGAGGCAACGCATAGCACATACACTGGCTCAGTAGGAATCCTGGGAATGATACCCCCTCTGACTCACTCAAATAATAACATGGATGCCTAAAATGACATGACCTGCTCACAAACATGTACAGGGAAGTGTAATATGCGTATCCGACAGATGCAGCCCTGCAGCACCACCTGAGGCACCAACACAGTTGGAGAAAAGTTTCCAGAATCCATAAACCAAAATGCCCAGGAACAATGTACCACTCCCACAAAAGGGGTAAGCATACTGGATGTGATAATCAGCAACATGTGTACTGGATGGCAAGATGAGAAGTGTATCCTTCAGTGGTAAGACCAGACCATAGAGTAATCACACTGGATATACACATCCTGACCCCAGTCCCTGGCCGGAATACCACAGTGAAAAACATGTGTAAAGCATAGGTTGCACCCCTCCAGACTGATGTGGAATCCACGAAAGGCCTGTGCAAGTGCAGAATATGGGACACACTGCAGAACATGTTATACAGGAATTCCATGAACACAGCCAGGAATGCTTGGAGTATGCAATCATAAATAACAACAAGACACAATGCCATACACGCAGGCATCTGGCATGCTGGACTCCAGCCATTACCAAACCATGCAAGAGAATGAGGAAGCTACCACATGATAGAGCAAACATAAAAAGGGAAGTAATCACTGATCAGTAGTATGGCAATAACATATGTCCACACATACAATCCACTAAGGCCAGCCACAACAAGTAGAATCTGTTAATCCAGAGGCAATGTGACACCTGTCCCAAGTACACAGACAACCACAAATCCCCCCAATAAATACAAATATATGTGATAGATGCAACCATGTATCCAAACCAGAGGCTGAGCTCCCCCAACTCAGTACTGTCAAAACTAGTCAGGAGGAGAAGGTAACCACATACACCACAAACCCAGTCCCACATAGACCTAGTTCAACTGTAAACCAAACACATAAACACACAAAAACATTCCCGGAGGCCCTAATTACAAACACAACACACCACCAGAAGCCTCCAAAGCAGATCACAAGCAACCACAACCTCCAAACATAGCACATGCAACACATAGTACACAAAGCTGGTGTGCCAAACAGTCACAGGCCAGAAGGAGAAACAACATGCCTGATACAGTTGTAATAGGTGTCTGTATAGGCAGACACACTGCTGTCCCACTCACCAGACTGAACAAGGGAAAGGGTACAGTAAGCTGCCTGTAGGCTGCCACAATATGCCACATAACACAAGTATGCAGGTCACCACAAAGCAAGCAGAAATATGATGCACTCAATGTCCATGCTGGTGTGAATGACCTGAGATGTACCTCCCTGGGCTACATGAAAAGAGACATGGATGAGCTCTCTGAGTATGTACCCCAGGCCGGTATGACACTGGCCGTGTGCAGCATCCAACCCTCACCAAGAATGATGCCACAGTACAAACACAGAATGATCATGTTTAACAGGTGGCACAGTTACAGCTTTCAGTCCAAGAGGGTCTAATGTCTGTCTGCTTGAGATGTCAAGCATGACAAGCCATGCTGCTGTTGCAGGGATGGCTTGCACCTGTTACCCCTGTGCGTCTGGATACTGGATAAGGCCTTTGCCACCTCCATGGAGCCGTATGTAGGCAAGGCCAAAAAGACTACCCACCACCCTAGAAAACATAAGTGGTAAGAAACATAAGGGTAATGCTGACCAATGCCAGATATGTAAACTGCAATATGCATGCCCCTGAGGCACTTCCCAGTATGGAGAACATTGATGTCTGTGCAGTGACAGAAGCCTGCTGCAAGCCTAGTGATAGCACACCAGCACTACCAGGTTATACCACATATCATGCGTTATGGCCCCAACACCTGGACCAAAACATCAAAGGAGGGGAGTATCCATATGCAGCACAGACACCCATACGGCCAGGTAACTGACAATGCACAAAGCAGCGGAGACCACCCATGTGCACCTAAGTGTAGTCAAAACTGCTGTACAATCTGTAGCATGCGACAGACCACACTCTCACACACAAGAACTCCACCCAGACATCCTGAAGACACTGGACAGTATGAATGTCCCACCAAATACCAGACAAGGTACACACAAATTACCACATAGGTTGCAAACCATTATGTATGCAAGGAGTAATCAGGGACCTAGGGACACAAGTCGACAGTATTCTGTCATGTGACACTCACAATGCCAATGTGGCTAGGAAGATTGTCGATACTGGACACCGTATCATGAAAGGATTCACATCTACATCAACAGAGGTCACTGTGCCGCTGTACTGTTCCCTTATCAGACCCATAATCTAGTACAATGACTCATACGGGATGTACCATACGTGACACCTGCAGCGGTTCGGAATACCTCATAGTTACCCCACCAAGAGGATAAAGGGTGTGAAATATATGTCATATGCTGCCTGGGTGTAGACACTCCAGCTGAATGCAGTTACAGACTGCCTACACAGAGGTATTCTATGTCTGTTGTACAAGGCCATGTCCAACACAGGAGTAATGAACATGCTCCACCACAGGAAATCAAAGCCATTGGAGCTGTGAGAGTGACAGATGTCAGCCTCAACACATAATGAAATAGGATGTGCTGGAGGGACAGATACATAACCCAGAGGCTCCCCACACCCAGAAATAGGATCCCAATCCATGTTAGGCAGAGCCCCTCACTGACACCCCTCAACAGGAATATTGCCAAGTGGATAGATGATCGTACATGTATACTGGGGGTCTTCACTGTGTCATGACCAGACAGAGGCACAGTAAAGAAATTCATAAATGGCCATAATAGTCACATAGCAAGGGGCAGCAAAAGACACACACACTCTGGCTAGGCTTATTAATGCCCTAGGGTGGATAGCCTAGTATGAACCCATGAACCTATGAATATACAAATTGTACAGGACACTAAGGATAATCACAAGGCTTACTTAACTGATGGTAGGAACCATGTTGGGCATCCACAGATATGCTCTGAATCATACAGATATTACAAACAACATACCAAACACACACACATATTGCTAACATACAACCTGACAGGTGCAGTGCAACCCCCAGAATGCAAAATATCTATCCCAGCAGACTGCTTGTCCCCTGACACTGCAGATGCTGAGGTAACAGCCATCATCTGCAAAGAAAAACACACAGCAGCAAAGGTATGTGATGGTGTCCTGGGCTGAGGCCAACATGGACTCCAAGAATAATGGAATGCCAAATCACACTACTGCCCAATGTCAGCCCTACCACAGGATATGTACCCAAAGAGCAGTGTACAACAACAGTGGTCCTTCACAACAAAGGTGTTGCCTGAATGGATACTGCAAACTACCAGCCCAGGATCCTGATAAGCTTGGTCTGCACAGCTATGGAAAGGATCAGTATGTACCGCAGACATAAAGCTATTGTGGACCGACTGATACTGGACCCTACACAGTGTGGCTGTCGTAACTGCAGATCCTGCCCCTAAACATGTGTGACCCATTTGAAGCGGTCATTAAGGTCATTGATGAGGGCAATTTGGTCCACACAGCATAGCTGGACCGTGCATATGCTTCTAGACAATACCCTATGAGTTCATTATGGATATGTTGACCAGCTTAAATATTTACCCCTATGTCAGTAGAGGGGTTGCAAACCAGACCAAGGACAGAACTGACATGGTCAGACATGCTGCATCCATGTCAGACTACAAAGCAGATATGAGTGGCATCCCACAAGGTTTGGTCCTGGGCCCCCCCCCCCATTCTGTATATATGTCCCATAGGTATAGGCCAACATGGAAGGACTGTGACTGAACATGTATGCAGAGGAGTACAAACAGCCCACCATATCCGACCCCCAGCTGACATAAGCAACCCACAAAAGGGCCACCTACAAACAGACAACTGGAGCCATAGCCATGTCAGCAAGCTAATTGCAGAACTGTGTATAGACAACCACCGTGGATATACAGTAAGTGCCCACAAATTAGCACACAGGTGTTAACCCATTACGTACCTAACATGTAATGAGAGACCTGGGGACAAAAGGTGATAGATATCCTGCACTGGACAAACATGTGGCTGTAGTGTTCGCAGAAACATACTATATACCCACCCAATCATGAAGGTTGTCAGATGTAGATAAGGGGAGGTCACTGTGGCTCTGCAGTCACCTTTCATCAGCGTCACAATTGACTACAATAGCCCCTGTGGAATATACCTCAGCAGACACCTCCATCATCTGTAAAGTCCACAACAGTACCCTACCAGGAGTAGCAAAGAGCATGAACAGATGCCATGTGTTGCCTGAGTAAACAAACTGCAGCCCCACACACTGCCATACTGACCAGCTACAGGCAAGCTGTGCCTAATGTATGAAGCCATGTCCAACCTGGAATCAATGAACATGCTGCACCTTGTACAATCTGAATGGCAGTGAGCTATGCACATGAGAGACCTGAACCCCAGCACTGACATACATAGGACAAGCTGTACAGAATGATCCATAACACAGAAGGCACCCCCACTCTTCAGTAAACTCCCGGTACAGGTCAGCCAGAGAGTCACCTATCGACACCCCTCAAGAGGAATCATGATGAGTGGATGGGAGATGGTAGGCTAACCCTGGGTATCACTATTATGTCAGAGGTAGATGGAGGCACAGTATACTAACCATGACATATGTCATGGCAAACTCCAGTTACAATGTGTTTCGCAGGACAAACACACCCTGTGACTAGCATCAGAAATGACCAAGGGAACATCGCTAGTGTTTGCCAATGTCCACCCATGTTGTGGAATACACTACCGATGTTGGACGAGCCTGGTGTAGGTAGTCCATATCTGAACATAATGCAACATGGTCATATGTGCACAACTGGCCCTACACAGTCTGTTGTGCTCACTATGAAGATGTCAAGCAGTGATAGGACTAAAGCCCAGGATACTGTCCACCACAGTAAAAGTACTGAACCAGTACACTATACGGTACTACAGTGTTAGTTCAGTATGAAAGTATGTTGACAACTGTCTGCAAAGTATCCCATGCAATCCCTGCAGGCACAGTATAATCCCTGTTGTGGCAGCCACAAAGCAGTTGGCCAGTTAGTACACAACATGACACCCAACAAACAACCATAAACGTGAGATATTGTTGAACTTCACACACACCCAAATATGTGGTGGACTTCAGAGTGCAACATATGGAAAGCTCACACTGGGCATGCTTGCACACTTTGATAAATGAGGCATATGTCAGACAACATGCATGGAAAGGCTGAACTGGGCATGCTCACACACTTAGGCCATATCTCCATTTAGCAGTTGGCCACACATATCTGGTATTTGTACGTGTCATTCCAGGAACCAACCACAACACAGCAATCTGCCCAGTGCACACAGTAAATGACTACAGAGACATAAGTGATATAGTGGATCGCCGTCATATGCAAACATCTTCCACAGATACACAAGTTGGTCATAGGAACAGGGAATGCTATGGCAATAAAGACCTGCAAACAGTAGAACAGCACAACAAATATTGTGCATCTGACAATTGAACATATGGGTGTAGAGGTCACTACTTAGGCTTGTTGCCCTAGGGAATGACAGCTCAGCCAGAGTGTGCTTGGCATCTGCATCCCCAGTACAGTAGGCTACTGTGTCACTGTAAAGTAGGTCACATAAGGCAACGTGTGGGGCTAGTGAGCTGTGCCTCTGTCAAGCAGGGGCACAGTGGAGATCCCAGGGTTTGAATGTGCTAAGCCACAGCCATGTTGTCGGTGTGTGCTGGAAGAGGGCTGCTGAGGATCTCCAACAGTAAGTTGCCATCAATAACAGACTGAGGAGAGCCCTATCTGCATTCTCTGGACAATTCCTCTGTCAACACTGTGTTGTGATGATTATGTGTGAATGAAGTGCCATGCCGGAACTGTTCACAGATGTCCTCCCTCTGTGGGCTACAGCTCTGCAATGTATTAGTTCACTCTGTCTGTTGTATGGCTCATATATGGCTGGTGTACACCTGACAGGTGTCTTGTTGTGGAACAGTCATGGGTATATGTTGGATAGCATGATCAATGCAAACTGTACACATGCTCATAGAATGCAATTGTCAAGGATTATGCTGAGTGGCCAGTATAGTCCCCCAGCATGGGTCCTCTGAAGTCGTCCACCCCAGTCTTCACAAGTGTAGAGTCTGCTTGTGCTAAATACAGTTTGTGTGCAGTGACAGCCTTGCCTGGGGGTGGAGATGGGATATGGATGTCCAGGGAAAGGTGGGTATGGTCAAATATCAACAATGGTGGTCTACCTCTGGTGTGGAACAGTGAGTACCCATGTTGCAGATGGACAGGTGCAATATGTATTCCCCCATGTGGCTGTGGTGTGTGGTTCTGCCATAGCACATGGACCCACAAATTGTAGTGGATGTAGGGTAAAGTGGTAGAGGCCTGAGTAGTTCTCACACACAATATGCATGTACCTGATGTTAACAACTGGAATGGTGTATGTGAACACATGCATATCCCGGCACTGTTCCAGGGAAGCTAAGTGTGTGTCCTGGATGTGGGTGTGGTGTTCTGGACTGGTTGTGTTGTGTGTTACAGGTCCTGTGGTCACAAAGCATGGTATAGAACATAACCTGCCAGTGCGATGTGCATATCTGACCCTGACGTAGGTGGCTGCAAATGCATATATATGCTATCCCCCACCTGACAGGTAGTACTACATGTACATACCTCTGTAGAAATAAAGATGTCAGCACCCTATTAATACTGCAGGTGCGGAACAGATGCCCAGTAATTTGGATAGTGCGCTCTGCTAATGCGTTTCCCTCGTGTCATAATATAGTTAGGTAGGAGTTTGAATCCTACAAATGCTCAGTGTGTGTGTGTGTGTATGTGTGTGTGTGTGTGTGTGTGTGTGTGTGTGTAGGTGGGTGAGTGGAGTTTGTTTGTGTGAAAGTCTGTGTGAGGGAAATGTCCCTTTTGGCAAATGGGAAAACACACTACAGTACGCACATTCCCCTTTCTAAACACTGATGATGTCAGCAACCTATAAGTACAGCAGGAGAAGGGAAACCTCTCAGTAATGCGAATAGCGCGCTCCGCTAATGCGTCCGTCTCGAGTACCATAACATAGTTAGGTAGGGGTTTAAATCCTGCAAATGCTCAGTGTGTGTAGAAGGGTTTAGTGTGTGTGCAAGTCTGTATGAAAGAAATATCCCTTTTGGCAACTAGGAGAACACACTACAGGATGCACATTCCCCTTTCTAAACACTGATGATGTCAGCACCCTATAAGTACAGCAGGAGAAGGGAAACCTCCTAGTAATGCTAATAGCGCGCTTTGCTAATGCGTCTCTCTCGAGTGTCGTAATATAGTTAAGTAGGAGTTTGAAACCTGCATATGGCATGTGTGTGTGTTTGGATGTGGGGAGTTTGTGTGTGTGCAATTCTGTATGACAAACATGTCAGTTTTGGCAATCAGGAGATCACACTACCTGATGCACATTACCCTTTCAAAACACTGATGATGTCAGCACCCTATGAGTACAGCCAGAGAAGAGGAACCATCTAGTAATCTGAATACTGCACTTCGCTGATGCGTCTCTCTCACGTGTTGAGACTTAGTTAGGTAGGGGTATGAATCCTGCCAATGGCAAGTGTGCGTGTGTGTGTGTGGGGGTAGTAGGGTGTGTGTAAATGCAAGTGTGCAAGAACAGATCCTTTTGGCAAATACTACAATACACAACATGTTGCATATTCCCCCAGTAAACACAGGGGATGTCACCACACTATCAGCACAGCCAAACAGGGCTAGTTGGCCAGTAATGCCAATAGCGCGCTCTGCTACTGGGTCTATTACCATTGTCAGAGTACAGATAGGTATGTTTTGGTAACCCACAACTTCCACGTGTGGTTATGTTACACATTATGACCCTGTGTGGGTCTTTGTGTATAACAATGCATGCCATTGCCTAAACCAGCAATGGCATTGCACACATGATGTATGTGTGTGACACATACACATAAATACCTGTGACCTGCAGTAGTTACTATGTCTGACACATGGCTCGAGTGGATAAATGGTATTTGCAATAATGCATAACAATATGACTGTGTCTTACTGTGCAGGGGCCGCACGCATTATGTGTCTATACAGTGTGGGTGTATATGGTAAAATACCTACAGTAGAGGATACACATCTGGTCTGGGCCATATAGTCTACATGTAGTCGATGTACAGGTGCTGCATGTTCCCACCTGTTGTGGGAGTGGTAACATGTCATTCCACTGCAATTCAGTGACCACATGCTGGGAACCCTTCAACTAGTGTGTTGTAGCTACAGTAATGCTCACGCACAATGTTTGGCTGGATGCAGTCCAGCCATATGAAGACAGTTCTTGAGACTGTCATATTGCCAGTGTTGTTATGGAGGATAGGTGGTTTTCCTGTGTATGGGAGGGTTGTGTGTGCCAGGCTATGAACCAGA
The DNA here is from genome assembly GCF_019279795.1 of Protopterus annectens. NCBI lineage: Eukaryota > Metazoa > Chordata > Ceratodontiformes > Protopteridae > Protopterus > Protopterus annectens. The sequence goes on along the minus strand of NC_056739.1, from coordinate 1,424,963,548 downwards.
CAGCAGTCCAACACACTGTTAGCTGCACATGAATAAGCCCTGATGCTTTGTGTTGTGCCAACAACCTGGAGGTGTGTGTATCTGTGGTGCCTTGGGATACCACCCCCCTGTCCATGTGTGTTACATGTGTAGGGGATGACAGGCATGGTATGAGGCATAACCTGGCAGTGATGGGTTGCACCTGTGAGCCATGAATCAGGACTGTGGTACTGCACAGACATTGCAGTTCACTGTGCTGAGGACAGAGTCCAGTGCATGCATCTTGCGGTGTACACTGCTGGTGTTGTGCAGCAGCACTGTTAGTGTCCTAACCTGTGTGATACCCGCGGAGGTGGCTATGTAATCCATGTCCTGCAGCATAAGGCAGTATGTGTGTATCAAGGAGCTTCGCCAATATACATTGGGCCATGGGTGTCACGTGCAAGCTGCCCCTTGAACATCATTGTGGCTTCCCTAGCATGTAAGCACACATTGACAGCCAGCAGATACCCTATGAATGACACTGAAGACTGAGCAGAATGTAGACATACAACACCCTTCCTACATATAGTGGTAGCATACCTGGTGAGGGTATGTTAGCAACCAAGATCACGCTCATACTGGCCCATGCCACATGCTGAGAGATCCCTTCTATGTTCCCTATCATGTAGTCCAGGGAGGTATGTCTCAGGTCATCCATGGTGGCATGGTCAATGACTGAGTCATATGGGTCCATGCCTCTGACTGACCTGTATGCATGTGTTTTGTGGTGGACCATAGTGCCCCTGAGGCATATCACTGTGACCTTCACCATATACAGCCTGTTGAGCAGGACCCCACTGCAGCACCCAAGACAGGTACCTGACACATCTGTAGAAGGTGTGTTGTGTAGCCCTACAGGCTGTGAGTGTGTGGCACACGGGATGTGTGTGCCATGTGTGGCATGTGCTCTGTTCCGACGTAACATATGCCTGTGTGCCAGCTGCGGAGGTGTGTGATGCTCAGGCAGGATGCTATTCTGAGTCCCCACATATGCCCCAGTGTGTTCAGCATGCTGTCAGTGCATGTCTATGTCTGACTTGTATTGTAGTCACTGTAGTATGACATGCCACCTGACAGGGTATGGCATTAGTGGGTTCAGAGAGCTCAGTCCCCAGATTGGCTATGTGGTGGCATCCCACACATGTGTTGTACGTTCCTGGCCAAGGGTGATGGTTGACTGCATACATGTGGCAGCTGTGACATTGCCACATGACTCACATAAACCACAACTGGACCATAGAGGTGATTCACAGGTTACCTTTGCACATGCTACCCTAGTAGTGTGATTGCCATGGTGAGTACCAACACATAGGGCCAATGGGGAACAACATACTGAAGGTGTGTATGTGTGGGTGTACTGCTACTGTTTCATAGCACTGGCATATATGACTGCACACTTGGGTAAATGCCAGGTAAGACATGTGCAATGTGTCACAGGCAATGTACATGCGAACAGGATGGACAGTGACATTCGGTCATCTGTAAACTTGACATACGTATCGTACGCTATGCAGATGTCACTATGAGTCCACAGAAGCACTGTAACTCTGCATTGCATGTGGAAGCAGTGTTCCAGGGAACCCCAGGCGAACATGCATGCAAACAAAACTACAGTAAGCAGGGCTGGAAGTAGTTCATTGTACAACAAAGAAGGGGTAACACTAACAGTAAGTAACAGTGCAAATATGTAGGCACTATCAACATGTACCCAGGAATGCACAGCGCAGATGCCCATGGTAGAACTGATATTATGTCATAGTTAATTGTGATTTGGATTACATTGGTACTGCACACATATCAACATGCACAAACATCCACATTGCATAGTCGTTGCGGGCAACTTGACACCATTACTGTACATGTCCATCATTGCATATCACTACTTGCATTAGCTTCCCCCCTGTGCTACCCATGTATGTGGCTATCTGTTGACATCCTTACCACCGGCATGCAATAATGTGCAGCTGTTATACTTTGGTATGTACTGTGGGTGCAGATAACAATTCAGGGCAGTCTTATGGTTACTGCATCAGGCATGCTGGGATATACACACAGTCATATCAGCACACTGTACTGTTACCAACATGATACTACTAATACACTTCTATGTAGTCACCCTGTGCATCAGCAACGTGTTTACCTGTTCCCGCAATGATGTTGGAGATTGCAGGAGGTGGCACAGTGTCTTCATATGCACAGGGTGTGAATTAGGTATGCCTGAGACTGCCACTGATACCACCAATTGACATGTGTGTGTATGTGTGTTGGTGAGGGACAGCAGTACAGGGTGGGGCACTGTTGTTGCAGTGTGTGCGTGTATGTGGTAGCCCTAGGTGTTAACATTTCACATGTGTGTATGCACGCACACAGTTCCACCTCATGGCTGCCATATACAGGGGTTTGTGGACAGCCACAGACTGCACCTAGCAGGTCATACAGATCAGTGTCTGTGGGCATGGACACGGTACCTGTGCCTGGCAGGGGTGCTACGGACCGTATCCAGTACTAAGCCAGACTGGGTACTGTCATCAGAAGTGGGAGTGTGTTGACTGGACACAGGTCCCTGTTGGGACTGTCCAGAGCCACTTGCACATGGTCTCCTGGGGCGTTCCGATGACAGCACAGACCCAGCATTGCTGGGGCTGCTGCTGGCACTACGGGGGCATGCGCAGGCCTGTTGTCCGCGCCGACTGCCAGCTGCTGCTGGCATACGGCCACGTCGACGCTGCAACCACCCACCATTGCCCTGGCTCATGGACATTTGGTTGTGGAACTGCTGTAATATGTCCCCACAACGTCTGTCTATGACATCGGTGAAATTACGGATAGCATCCGCGATGTCACGCATACTGTCAGTCATGGCTATGCGACATGATCTCAGCTCCCTCAGACCCTGTCTGGTGTACCTTTCCATATGTGACTGCGCCTGCATGACAGCCTGAAACATAGCTGAGGTTGACAGACCTCTTTGGGCATGTCTGCCAGAGGCAGTATGCCCACGGATGCTCCCACGAGAACCCATGGGCAACTGTCTGTGTGGTACCATCGCAGGACCCTGCCCATGGCTGCTGTGTGGGGAAGCATGTGCCACAGATACCACATTACCCTGGTCAATGCCCACTGTATCCTGTCCATCACCTAGGGACAATGGTGACAAAGGATGTACTGACAGGATGACTGTGCGCAATGATGGGGTTGACTGCTGTGTACTGTTAATTGACTGACCAATGGTGGACCCTGACACACCTTCCTGTACCATTACACAGATATCATCATTACCAGTACCTGTGGCACTAGATTCAGGTTCCCTGTTGCAGGACACCAGAGCAGCACCAGAACCTGTGGGAGGAAGACAGGAAACACAGTTTACAGTGTCCACACAATGTTACCAGTGATGCACTTATGCACACATGCACACATGGACACATGCACACATGCACACAGGCACACAGGCACACATGCACACATGCACACATGGACACATGCACACATGCACACATGCACACGTGGACACATGCAGACACGGGCACATGCACACATGCACAAATGCACACGTGGTCATGTGTACACATGCACACATGCACACGTGTACACGTGCACACATGCACACATGCACACGTGGACACAGGCACACATGCACACATGTACACATGCACATGTGTTCACAGGCACACATGCACACATGCACACATGGACACAGGCACACCTGCACACATGCACACATGCACACCCCGCAGTATACACACAGAGCACTACTGAGTTACACTAGTGTTAGGTATTGTTAAACACACTCACCAACATGGATGGCCTGCCTTGCTGTAACCCCAGAGGGACCTGCAGAAATGAGGAGATTAATGTCAGTGGGCACAACTGTGCCATTGATACTGCATATGATACAGTGCAGTAGTACACCAGTTGCCTTTCACATGTCAGCTGCTGATCTTGCTAATATCACACATGCACAATTACATACTATGTTCACAGCTACATACCACGGACACACCTTACACATGCATAAACTAACAGTGTACAGAACAGTCAAGTGTACATATGGCATATTACCTGCACGCTCCATGTCGTGCTGCTGTGTGGATCCAGCCTCCATCATGATGCAGGTGTATTGCTGTTGCTGTTCCGGGGCTGGACCCACAACACTTAGGAGTAGCCCCTCCAGTCTGGTGAGGGGGGATGTGTGGCCACCCCACCTCCTGTGGCAACCTGTTGCCTGTGGATATCCGACGCATGCTGACGGACATTTCTGATTAAATCACTGCAGTGATGTTGTACCTGCTCATATGTCCTATTATGCGTGCCAATGTCATTTACCCTATGGACCAGGTCTTGCCACAGTGCAGCCCTCTCCTGCTGATTCTGGCTGGTGTGGGAAAACAGTATGTCATACTCCCACACCAGGCTCTGGTGTATCTCCTCATCTTCCGCTGCAGAGTAGGTGGGATTATGCTGACGCACCATCTCCCTGGAAGAGAACACAAACAGGATATCAGCAGACTATGTCAGCAATATATGGCACACATACTATACATGATACTCAAGTGTAGTGATATACTACTACTCCCATATGTTGTATGTGTGTGTCTCGTGGTGGATACACAAGTACATGGCCAGATATCAGTGCTCAGCCAACACCTGTGCAACAATACCTGCCACATTCCATACAACATAGTAGCATGCCCCATCGTTCAGCACACTGCGACAGGTCCAATGCACAACCTCACTCTGGGGGTTCATACCAAGGTACTGTATGTGGAGCGCCATCCACTAGTGTGATGTGGACACAAGTTACTCGGCCTGGATATACATATCCCACCACCACCACCAGCACAGTAGACTACTTTGATATGTATGTGATTAGACAATTATTCACTTGTTAGGACTGGGATGGTATCCATGCAGCCCACTGGGCCAGTGGAAACCACAACCCACACTGCTGACCCCTTTGCGAATGCTTACCACGAACATCCCACAGATTGCATGGAACTTGCACACACATTTCTAACCCAGACCCTATGCACAAAGGTTAGGCATCCTGTCTGGTGGACCCCAGCCAGAGGCAGACTGTATAACATTAGCAGGTGGCTACTGCAGGACAGAGCAGAGTCACATTAAGGGAAGGCATCTGTGGTCAGCACTGGTAATACGCTATGATCTCTCACAACAATGGCCACGGCCTACTCTGGGAGGGAAATGGCCACAGACACTATAGATAACCACAAGGCCTTCTTCAGTTATGTAACACATATGGACCAAATGCCTCAGATATGCTCTGAGTTAATACACACCTACTTAACATTCACCGAACACACAGATATTGGCAACATACTTGCAGACAGGTTCGGTGCACGTATCCCCCCTCCTTCTCCACCACAAGTTGAAATATTTATCACAGCTGTATGTAACCTCCCTATCATCTCACTTGTCCAGGTGAGGGCCGCCATCAGCAAAGCAGAACACACAGCATCACTGTGACCTGATGGTATCCCTGGATGTGTGCTACGTGCGCTCCACAAGGACATACAACCACATATAAGTCTGATATATAACCCTGGCCGTACTACAGGATATGTACCTGAACACTGGCATACAGCAACAGTGGTCCCACACCACTAAGAAGGCACCTCTACTGACCCTGGGAACTACCACATCATAAGCATAACTGGCCTGGTCTGCTAAGCTATGGAATTATTCAGTATGGGACGCATATATACAGTGATATTGCGTACCTGCAGACACTTGTTCCCAGCCAGTTTGCCTTTGTGATGGGCTGATCCTGCCTTTTGAACCTGGCTGACCTTTCAAAACAGTCACTACAGCCATTGCTGAGGGCAATGCACAGACAACTGCTGCCAGGATTATGGCCTAACACTGACTGACATGTAATGTATAGTCATCCCCTTTTGGTGGAACTACGTACACACAAGATATCACATGGACATACCTATAGATACAGACCTATGACACATTTGGAGGGTTCAAAGTATGCAGACTATTAACCTGCTACTTTACATTACCTGTGTTTGTCACAGCTGGTTGCATTACCACTACTTCTGCTTCCTGCTGCTGCTGGCACGGCTTGCTACTGTCACTGCTGACAGCTTAGACTCAGTGTGTAGCGTGTGTGGTTTTTTTTCTCTCTCTCTGTCTCTGTCTCTGTCTGTCTCTCCCTCTGTCTGCTTGCAGACAGTGCAATGAACGTATTGCATGTGTGGAGTGTTAGTACAGGATGCTTTTGTAGGTATCTGCATAGGTCCATGTGATGGCCTCTGCACCAATTGTAAGCCAGCATTTGCTAATTGCATGCAGCCAGTTGTGTACTGATTGCAGTTCTCACTGTGATTTCAGGACAGTGCTATAAAATGGTATGTGAGATAGGCGTTGCCCTTTCAGATTGTAAGGGCGGGGACCATGCAGGTATGATGTGGACACTGTTCTGTGAGTGTAAAGGTTAGTATCTCTCTCATTATTCAGGCTGCGTTGTAGATTCACATTTCTCCATTTCTCTCTCCTGTTCCCTGTAGTAAGTGTGTATGCACAAAGACACCTACAACTATATATATATATATATATATATATATATATATATATATATATATATATATATATATATATATATATATATATATATATATATATATGTAAATATACATACATTTATATGTGGACATTAACTGACATTATTACCTACTAGCTACCAACTAGCATGGCTGTTTCTGTTCATACACTACTATTATGGAAATCCACTAGTTTTTACAGTAATTCTAAATGACATGCTTTGTGTACTACACATCCTATATTCCTTTTACATTCATTCCTACTATTACATGATATATTTATTTTAGCACAATGTTCTTGTATAAGAGTCATGGCTTAGTGGTAGGTCATACAGACTACTGTTTCCAAGGTCCTTGGTTTGGGACTGACAGTGGGATTTTATTTTGCTTTTGAACTGACTACAGGACCTGTCAATCAGAGTGACTAAGGCACTTTTAAGCAGTTGTAACCGGGTTAGCGCTGGTTTGCATGGAGCTCCTGCATGCGCACTGGTGTTCAGCTCCGTGCACACCTGCTTACAACCGCTTAACAGTGCTTACTCTGGCGCACACCCGCGCTATCTTCTTTGAAAGAAATTAAAATGGGGAGACAGGAAAGTGGTGAAAAAGGGGTCACAAAGAGGGTAAGACAGTAGGGAAACAAACTTGGGATTTGCAGGAGGGATGTAGGGGTAAGGCCCATAGCTGCCCATTTCTTCATCAGCAACAGCTGTGCATATGTATGTAATTTGGTGTGACATTTGAAACCTTGCACCCCTGAGAGAGGTGTCAGGACAACAATAATACTTGTTGTACAGCCAATTGTAATTGATAGTTTCCATGTCCAGCAGACATGTGTGCGGAATGGGCAGCTATGTATGGGGCATAATTTTTTTGTGGGTACAGAGTGCCCTTTTTTTTTTTTTTTTTTTCAGGTGAGAGTGGTATGTCAGGTGAAGGAAGTCGGTATAGCTGGGGAGGTAGGTTGGGTAGGACAACAGACAAGAAAAACAAGACACATACAGGTTTGGTGTATGACACATGTGGGGGGGGTTACACAATTGACGGGGACGGAGGTTTGGATATCAAGAGCCCATGAGCCCACAGATGGCAGCAGTGGAACTGATATCCCCACCCATGGGCAGTTGCCACTGTTCCTTCACTGCCCAGGATGGGGCTGTGCTGGGGGCTGTGTAGGTCGGGGAACAGGCATGCCCGTAAGTTGTGCCACCTGTGCCTCAAACTGGCATAGGGGCTCAAGAACAGAGTCCCGGATTTCCCTATGCACCACAGTCCGGACGCTACGGAGGGTGAGTGGTGGTTCACCTCCGGCCACGCTTAAAGAGGGGGGACAGGCCCCATCCTCTGCAGCGCTTCCACCCACAGGTGGCACAGGGCCACCGGAGGAGGGTCCAGACTGGGCACTAGTGCCAGGTGCACTCGCCAGCTGAGGTGGGAGAGGTGGGTCCGCTGGAACCCGCCTTCCCTGTCGTACTATGTTTTGCATCATGTCATTACAGTTTGGGTTAGTAACATACAATACCATTCGCAATTAGTTGTAACAGCATGCATTAGTATTCCCATTAACCAAACACCCAGATATTCACACCATTGAACAGCGAGCATAACACATGCATAATTTGAACAGCAATACACAGTCCAACAACATGCAGGGTTGATTGATGGCAACAGGCCATCAGGTTTGGATGTATGAACAGGGCAGATGCATCAACGGACATGCAAATATTTATGACCCATCAGGACAAATGTCCAGGGGTGTTAATTGTGATTGCACATACCAATTTCGCGTGGAATGGATTATATGTGGTTATAGGGTGGGGTGAAGAAAATATTATTAACACCTTTGAATACCAATATATATGCTCTACATTTCTAATAGCTACAGATATATACACACTACTGTTCTAACTACAGTTTCCTATATGATAACTACTTCACTTTGGTGATAGGACTGTTACTGCTATATCAATATACATTTTATTGTTATTCATACACATTCATATCTTGCTTTGTTCAGCTACATCATCCTGCTACATTTGCTTTATATAGCTATAGACAACTGTGGATGTTTGATATTTCAGACAATCATACTATCTGCATATTGCAGATTGAGAGCAACATATCCAGATTTTGGGATACACATTCCAGCTGCAGCTACACTTTGGACACATTTCGCGGTTTGGTTCTACTTGTCACATTCATTTCATTCTGTACTGAATGCAGTATACTTTATTCAGGGGTTATTACTACTTTATTGGCGGATTCATAACTCTTTCTCACACCCTCACAATTGTTTTCATTTTACTATTCAGGATGGTACTTACTTCTAGGCTTTATTGACATGTTTTACCTGTAGTTATTACAATCCTTTCCAGCAGTCTCACTTCTGTCATGTTTCAGTATTTCAACAGGGATATATTTCACACATGTGATTTGCTCATCTTCTGCAGCTGTACTTTTCTGCCTGCTGCAGGTTATGCACTATTATATTACAGGTGGGGCATCTTTATTTCAGACTTTATTTGAGACATTTTCATTTTTCTGTTTGGATTACAGACTGCAACACACTTTTGTAATCAAGTAATACTTGCAAACACTTTTACACTGTTACTTGCACATTTTATTACTTAGTGACTACACTGCACTCTTTTGCTAACTGTCATACTTTGATATTTCTTTACAGTTACTGGGAGTGGATTACTGACCTGCCTGGTGGCGCAACTGCACCAGCCTATCGCCATAGGCTCTGCAGTTTGCAGAACGGACACCTGCAGCTGTAATATAAATGAAGTAATATTGGAATACACATCCATAATATCAGCTAATTTAATTTCTTACATACATAATTAAATGTAACTTACTCAGTAGTGGGGCGTTGGGCATTTGCTGGGCCTCCTGTATCCAAAGGTTCAATTGGTCCTGCTTGCATCTCTTCAGGTCCGCATGGTGGTGACGGACCTGCTCACCAGTCCTTGGAATCCCTGTGGCACTGGTGAGCTCATGAGCCAACTGGTCCCACGCCTCAGCCCTATATGCTCCCCACAGGACCTGGCCCTGCATGAGTTGGGCCTCATGATTGTGGACTAGGAGCCAGACCATGTATCTGGACTCCTCAACACCCCACCTCTGTGCTCGAAAGCAACTACCCTCACCTACACCTGACATTCTGGCTGCAAGTCAGTTCTACAATCATTTATGCTGTGTATTCCCGCCTATGGGGCTTATATATGCCATTTTTCCCGCACTTATCTGTGACTGGCCATTTTGGAATTGTATCCACTTCACAAAACCTGCTTTGTCATGCTCCACTTTCTATTCATTCCTATATATTTGCTATTACTGCATTTCTGAGTACAGCTGTCGTGGCTTAGTGGTAGTCAGTACCTTGACTATGGTGCATGGTATCCTGGGTTCGAACCTGGCCACTGCTTTTTTATGACTGTCTAGACAGGCTAGGGGGTGTGTCTGTGTAAAGGCAGTTTTGTTACAGCTTGCTCAATGTTGCCCGTCGGTTAGCTTGTTGGTGCGGTGCGTAGCTCCGCGCAAACGGGGTGCGCTGGTTTAAGCCTCATTTGGCTGTCAGCATGCATATTATGCTCAGCTCAGCTAGGGTCAGACAGTTTCAGCATGTGAAACCACTGCTCAGCTACGGGCACTCATTTTGCACCTGTTAAACCACTGCTCAGCTACAGGCAGATGCACTCACCTTGTTAAACTGTAGCTCAGCTATAGGCACATCTGGCATTTTCTATTGTTTTGTTACCTCACATATCTTCAAAATAAATGGACTATTTCATTACATTTTACATAAATTGTGACTTTATATGTGTACATATTTGTCAGGGACTTGTTTCGTGCTTATTTTACTAAAAAAAAATTGATGCTGGGGGGGGCTCGAACCATGGATGCCCGCTCTTCAGCCGATGTCTCTACCTTCACGCTATTGCTTCTTGGCTTACTTTGCATATTTAGTTCTTATATGCTTTCCCACTGACTGCTAACTGTGGCTGTGCTACGGGCACGCCCGCGCAAATGAGCGCACTCACGGACAAACATCTTTACAATTTAAAAAAATATATAACATGTTCATTTATATATTTTATGTTCATAGTCTGTGGGGGCATGTGTTGTGTTGTGTTTATTCACATTTCCATGGCCTCTGTCGTGGGTGTTTACTTTGGGCAATTTTACTCTTCTGTGGGCGTGTCCGCTTGCAGGGCTCGGCCTACGGACACGCCCCCACTGTCTTCCACGGACCGTGTTAGCCTTAGGTGTGATTCAGCATGCTCTCATGAATATGCAGAGCATGCTGACATCACTGTTACTGCAGCCTCCGTGTAAGAGTTATAACTCTTACACGGAGGCTTTGTGAATCCTGCCCACTGTTATTTACAATTATTTTACATTGTTCTTTATTTTTTTATAATTAAGTGAACAAGCATTATTAAAATTGGGAGTCTGCTAGACTAGAACCCTGGCTCATCTGCCTTGGGAGCATTAACTTAGCCCAGTTGCCACTGAAAAAACATTGGACTACAAGTCTATTTGTTACAGTCATTATTGTACAGTGTATTCATTGCAAATGAGACTTTGTCAGACCTGCTCATTAGTTATACATATACATTAAACAGCTGAGCATTTAAACATGTATGTGTGTGACATGAAACTTCAGAAAATAAATGTTTAATTATAGAACCATAATTCTACTAATACTCACAGTTACCCATGTAATATATGTGTGATGTCCTGTGTATGCTCTATGCACCTGCTATAGATAGTTATTTCTATGTGGAATTATTTTTCTAATGTTAATTTTTACAAAGAGTAAACTGGAATAGCCATAATAAAACTTTGGACTTTGCTGTATTAGAATCCAGGCTCACCTATATTGTAGCCTTATCTTATACCTGCTGCCACAGGAACAACTCCACACTAGGCAGCAGCTGTATATTTTCATATTCAGTATTATATATATGCGCTGACTGCCACACAATGCCACTTAGCATGTTTACAAGGTAGCAAACCGCACAGGATAGTATGTATTCATTTTGAAACTGACAGTCTGCTTGGTGTCTGCAGGTGTTCTGGACCTGCAGTTGTTGTGGAAGCTTGCTGACCATCGGTCAGCACCACTTAGCATACTTCATGATGGAAGGCAAAAGATGGAATATTGTATCTGTTTTGAAAGTGACAATGTTTGCTTGTTGTATGGGACATTACACCATGTTTGACCAGCTGTGAGTAATGTGCAAATGAGATTAACAGAGTCTAACATGGATTATTATTGTAAAAAGTATTTATTAATTTTTGTCATTAAAGATAAATATGAGACTTGAACCTTAATCTACATGTACTGTGTCCATTGTGATTCATTGTGTTTAAGAAACTTGCTACATGCACACAGTTGATTCAGTTTTAATTTATGCTGACTTTTTCCTAGCAGCAACTTCCATAAATTTTAAATTATTTCACCATTTCACTGTATTTGCACTAAGCTGCGCATTGCACAAATAGTAACATTTTAAAAAAGGAATAAATAAAAAAATAAAAGGAAATAGAAACAACATTTCAAATACTTTTCAACATACCTTATATATTTTTACACAAGTCTGAATTTGAACTGTCAGACTAATGAAACAACAAAATATATTGGGGTGTCTTATCTGTCTGCCACAGAAGCAACTTTGCTGCAGGAATGCAAATCATTGTAATACAAGCAAGCCCCATTTTCTCCACAGCTTTAAAAAGACATATACACGTGCACACTCTCACTTGCTTGTACATGTGTTGCTTACATATTTAGTGTAATAAATGATCACACAAGCAATTATGAATCTTGTTTGCACAAATACTGCTCTGTCTTGTCTTTGTATTGTATTCATCCTTTGCTTATGTTTGCTGCACTCTCAGATGTACAGCCTGTAAGGCATTTTGTATCATTGTCATTAAAATGCGTGATAAAATTACATGATTGTAAAATACATTTTTCAGCAAAGGCTGGAGAGTTTAGCTATTAGTGAACAAAAATAAGAAATGTGCGCTGTTAACTTTCATTTAAAACTTCTACACTTTGTAATTGTATCCTGGGTGACACACCCACTATAGGTAAGGCAGTTTGAATTGCTGTTTTGTCTTCCTTCTCCCTACCACTAATCATTCACAGTTGCAATCCATTAGTAACTAACACTGAGGTAGTGCCTAAGGCTACACCTGCTACACAAAGTCAAATGTTTGGTATTCAGCAATTATAATGAGTTCATACCTCATTTGCATCTTCAACATGCTTGGATGCCTGAATCTATACTATGAAAAGGTAATTGTGTTGCTAGGAAACCTGAAGGTGATGAGTGTTGTGTATGTAGAGAACACAAAAGAAGATTGCTATTACTTTGGAGTTATCTACACAGAAGCCTTCTGATCTTCCTAAGGTGTGATTGTATTTTTCAGGTATATGCAAAATTTGTTCACATTACAAGGAAAATATTTTATATATATGCATTAGAAAATGGAACTTGTATCTGTATGCACTTCTTATAAGTTCACTGATATCACAGGCATTTTACTTCCTCAGATAGACAGTCTTATTAACCTTCACCACAAGTGTTATTGTACATCTGGTTATCTTATAGTCTTCTATGTTATTTCAGTGAACTGTAATGTCCTATACTATCAATGACACAGGTGTGTTAGGCTTCTAAGATGGCTGATAGACACCTCTAGGGGAGTTCTGTGTACAGTGAGATGTGAGTGGCAATTGTATAAAATTGGCTTTTCTGTTGTAAATGTGAACACATTTTGTGAGAATTTTTTTGAAAGCATTTATAACAACTGACTAATATGTTATTTCTTGGTTGGTACAAAATGTCACTTGCCAGTTGTTTCGGGGTGTACCAAGTACCATTTACGTGTTGCCACAGCAAAAATTGTTTTCAAGAGGTTTGCTCTTGAAATTGTGAAGTCATCAAGTTCTTTATGTGATAAACAATACAGTCCTTCATTGTTATTCCTTATTTTAGATCAAACAAATTGATTTGTATGTGAGTATGATATGTACGACCACATAAACTTAAATTGTAATAACCGAACTGTGTGTTTCCAGTAGTTAGTGTAGAAAATGTATGGATGCATATAAGCAGGAATTTAATTTTATGTGATATTCATGTCCTGTATCCTTCTCTGTTTTATGTCACATGGGAGTATGGTGCACAAGCTTACCAATCCATGTAAACCCCCTTTCAGTGACTCAGAAAATTATGTCATCATGCAAGCATTGAGGCAGTATGGTGCCTTTCTGCTTGAGAGAGGACGTGGAGATATGGCTGACAGAATGCAGATTTGGAAGCAGATAGTCAATGATATAAATGCCATAGGGGTTGCAGCAGGACTTATGATCAGGTGTGTCATACGAGCCACTGATATGATTTCATCAACCTGGAGGACAGCAGTTGCTACAGATCCACCTCTGACACCAAATGAAGAGCTCCTATCCACTGTGAGAGACCCAGAGAGCTCAGTGGAAAGTTTACAACAATGTGTGATTGATGTTGGTGCTGATGTTTCTGGGAGGACAAGTATGTGCCAGGAGGATTTTCCAGGTAAGCTTACATATGTCAACTTATAACATTTTCTTGTATAGTAAAAATATTCTGTAATAGTTCATGTGGTTTTATTAATTATTTTTTGGATGGGGATGAACCTATTGATGAAGTGATACATTTAGCAACACATTTTCATTCATTGCAAATGGGCTTTGTGTGAACATGCCAGACAAGTTTCAGTAAAAAATATTGTTAATGGACATACAGGCAAAAATGATGTCCCCTGTGATACTGGAATTGTGATAACTGTGTGCGTCCTTACCTTTTGCCTAACTTCTGCAAGGACAATCTGCCATACCATCTGCACATGGTAAGCCAATCATTTTTATTTGATTATTGATGACCATTTGTCAGAAATTTACATTTATTTGCATGTGTGAGGTATGTGTATTGCTGTACCATCTGTGATAGTGGCACCAGTGTTTTTAGTTTGTTATAATATATTAAATTGAATTGTAGGTATTAATTTCTTTCCTCTGTTTATTGCATATTATCACAGGTGATCCTGACTGTAGAAGTGTAAGACTTTTTCCACCTGATGTCAGATTATTATCAGACTCTGATGATGATGGTGGCCAAACAGAGGCCCAGTCAGGGGTGCAAAGGTTGAATCTGACACTGAGATTGACATTCAGCCATCCCCTGTATTTCCATCAGACACTGCCAGTAGGCCTATGCATAGTTATTCCAGTGAAATGTCTGTTATTGGACAGATGGAAGATGACACACTTGATCAGAGTAGTGTGGTTACTGTAGCTTCAGTGCCGGTTGACTCTGGCTGTAGCCAAAGTGTGGGTGAGGTGTCATGTATGCAGGAGGGTTGTTAGAGGTGCTCCTAGGGGCCTGTTGTCCACCCTCCCCCTGATTGTGCTGCATCCTTACATGCCATTCAATGTACGTTTTGTACCATCATGGAGGCACAGGCATATTCCTATAGGGCCTCCAAGGACGTGCATAGGGTAATAGATGTGGCACAGGTGGACATGCATATTGTTGACTCAAAGGATTAGAATAATGGTGTGCTGGGACAGGCAGTGTCTGTGATGCAATGTCTGCTGGGAGGGGGATGACATCCATGTGGACATAGTATCATGTCATCATCTGATTTAGCAATTGTCTCCATGCCCGATAAAACTCCCGTAGTGGCACCACTTTCACTGCTCCATCAGTGATTGAAGTGTCAACACCCAGACATGGTAGGCCATGGGGTCATGGTCTTGGATGCAGTTGGGAGAAGATCTCATCCAGAAGACATCGGTCATGTTCAGGTTGCAGCAGTGCATCTGACTGTGGACATAGACATGCCAGTCCAACTCCTGATAGAGCCAGTTTTCACTGTCAGGGATGACAGTGATGAACTGTCACCTCTGCCATGCACAGCTCATACCTGTTTGGCACAGAGCTAGCACAGAGCTTGGCTGTATTCTTGCAGACACTCACACACACATTTCACCTTGAGTGCAAATACAGACAGACATACACGTAACAGTTACATGGGTGAGTTATGAGGCTTACACTTTCTTCTGTCTCAGTGGCCATTTGGCACTATCAACATTTCTGACTGTCCATCTTTCTTACTTACATGCACTTGCTACCTTTTGTTCCAGTCTTGCCCCCCCCCCCCCCAAAAAAAAAAAACACCCTATGCTAATGATGATAATTGCCATATCCTTGATCTTCTATCTTCTGGATTCAGAGATACATAAGTCTTTTGTCTGATGCCCAGGATACATAGCTGAGTATATATGTGTTTGTGAAGCTCTTTAGAAAACTGTGCTGCTTTCTTACAGGTTTTTGTAATGCTTGACCCTCTGATGCATGAGGCCTATTACTTCATAGAGAACATATTTACTGACATAAGTCACTGCTGTCACATATTGATGTCATTGCTATAAACATCATTCACCTTTTACTTGGTTACAATAGTAAGTAACACAATGCAAAGATATGCTATTTGTTTGTGTTCTTGTCCATTTATTTTCCTTCTCCAGATTCAATACTTACCTTGATAGTCCAGCAGTTAGAAGAGTTTTAATTTGGGGCTGACTCTGTGTGATGCTATCAGTATACAACCATTACATGGGTAAAAAATTGTTGTGAGCATTGCCTGGCATCAATGTTACTGCATGTATGTACATAGGAAGAAGGTTATACCCCTTACATGGTGAGTGTGTGTGCTATCCACTGCCTGTTAGCCAGAGCAAGGGTATGTTGTGCATGCCTACATCTGCCTATGCCCACAACAGCTGGTATTGTTTCCTCTGACTCCTCACCTACTCATAACTGTACTGACCTTGCCATTGCTGATGGAATGTGTGCCCCTTCCCCTTGGTGTTCTTACTGAAGCTGTTTTCTCAGAATAATATTGTGAAGGGTGGCAGAGATAGTAAGAATTTAGCACAATTATGGGGATTGGACTGCAAGACTTCCCCAGATGTATCTAGGCACTGGTATTGTGATTTCCACAGCCCAAACATGGTCAATGATATTTCCTGTTTGAGCATGTGCCTTGTTATAGTGTTCTTCAGCTGGTGTGTGTGTGTGTGTGTGTGTGTGTGTGTGTGTGTGTGTGTGTGTGTGTGTGTGTGTGTGTGTGTGTGTGTGTGTGTGTGTGTGATGGGCATCATCAGTCACACTTAAAGTGCTTAACCTACATTCCCCAGTAAATGACCCTGTGGGAACTCTACACTAGAAAACATCTGATAAATTGAGAGTAGTGCCAGGTATGTGAATTGTGTTACCTTTCTGGATTGGCAGCACACACATTCAGGATGATTCTCTTAGCATTACACAAGACCTGGCAGTTAATGGCATGGAATCCCTTTCTGTTTATGTACACTCTTCCCTGTTCCCCAGGTGGTGCCTTGATTTCAATGTGTTTGCAGTCTATGGCACCGAAAACTTCAGGGTAGTGTGCGACAGAGTAGAACTCCTGCATAGTTGTGGTTCTGTCCTCAGGTGTACAGGGAAAATGTATGTAGTCACTGGCATGTTGTAGCACAGCATTCAGTAACTGATGTAAGATCCTGGATGCTGTTACCTGTGACACCCCCAGCATATCCCCTGTTGGTTTCTGGAAGGATCTAAGTTCTTCACATACATTAGTCTCCACAGGTATTGATCCCCCTTGATTTACCCTTGCTCTCAGTTGAGGACAACAGAGGTTGCAGAGTTCCTGTTGTGTGTTTTTATCCACCCTGTAGCATGTTGCACTGTACAATTTCCACATCATACAGGCCATTAAATGTTAAATGGGGTCTAAACACCCTTCTCCTTCTTGGCCGAGGTCTGCTAGCAGCAGCAACAGCATAGATGTGAGCCAGTTGCACATGCACATGAATAAAAGAAATAGCAGCCCCTAACATTGTTTCTCTGTACACTAGTTTCCATGTCCGTATTCCAAATGGTTTTGGAATTCGTAGGGAAAACCTACACCGAGTCTACATGACCGCTTTGTAACTTGTTGAATAGCTCTTCCATCTTCAATTGGTTAATTACCATACAATTCTGCAAAGTGTAGAACAGCTTACTGAATACAACATGGTGGAGTATCATGTGTGTATTGTGCCACAATGCATACACAGACTTAGAGCATCTTGCAGTCTTTACTGAATCCAGCCATGTATTTAAAATAATTACAGTGAAGATCTTAAAAATAAAAATGTATTAGTAGATGAAAAAAAAAAATTGAGTACCTGAATAAAATGTAACTTTTTAAGTTAAAAAAGAACAGATACTCAAACCCAGGGATTCATGAAGCTCGGCGCAATGATGGCATTAGCCTTGTGCCGACCGTGCAGCGTAGAGATGGTGCAGCAGCACCACATGCATATTAATGAAGGTGCGCTGCCATAACGGCCACATGCATAGGAAACATGTACGAGTGCAGGGGGTGTGTCCAAGCACTGCACGGAGGCATGAACATGTCGGCTGCATATGTGCAACCTAAAATGCTGACTAGTACAGCCTGCCTCTAATAGTAATAACTCCTGTCAGTGCCTGTGGATACTGAAATGTATGCAAAGCATACAAGACATCATTGCGAATACCACAATTAGAAGTAAACAAAAAATGCACATAGCTGAATACTGAGTCCCCGTCCCTCGAACAAATGATATTTAAAACTCCGTGCCCGTATTCCATTGTAGTGTCATTAGTTATACCAAGTGGAAGTGAAACGCATTGTGTTAGGGCACCTCCAATTGCTAAGCCTATCCCAAAGGTTTGGGTTACCACCTGTCCTACATTGTGAGGGACAGTCTCCCTCTAGGCAGGTGTGTCCATACCAAAACCATAATAAATGTGAAATGTCCTGTGATAATAGGACATAATTATGTCCCATATGTTATGTAATAGTCCATACAATACGTATGTCCATATATAAAATATCTATATGTTGCAAGAAACAGAATAAGCAAGTAAATGAAATAGAATAAGCAACTACACCACTACAACAATAAAAGCTTATATGTAGGCATAAAACTAAAGTACTATCCTTTGTTTTTTTTTTCAATAATCATTTTATTGTTTTGCAAAACCATTATACATTTCACACACTATTTACATTATGTACAATATTGCTTACAATGTTTTAGTTCCATTTTGAATTTCCCTATAATACATTAAGAATAAATATCATTTTAACCAAATACAGGAAAATAAAATCACAAAAAATTAAACATAAAAGCATCTACAATAGACAATTATAAACCAACTCAAGCCAATAATTTGTATTATTTCTTCATTTTCTATCTAATCCAAGAATGTGTTGGTACACATACAGAATGTCCTGACGGAAAGTGGATAGGAACCGCTATGCCAAAATAATATTAAAGATTTGTTCCCAAATTTTTATGCTGTTTATACTTTTCTTATTATTTCTAATTAACGATTTGTGCGCTAATATATGCTTAATCGCTAACAGTCTGAAATTTTGCCACGACACCTGTGCTGGGTTCAACCAATTTGTAGCTATATATAATTTCATTAGTAAACTAATATTCATAATTACAATCTTTTTTGTTTTGTCCAAATTCTCCGGTGGAATATGTAAAATCAGAAATTCCCAGGAGAGTGTTGAGTTTTGGTAACCCATTTTTTGTAGTTGTAACTTTAAAGTATTCCATAATTTATAAATGCACTTGCAACTCCAGAACATGTGTAACAGGTCTGCTGTCTGATCTACACACTGTGGACATTTAGGTGACTTATGAAGTGTTAGATGGGTATAATATGCATTGTTAAATATCATCAATTGAGTAAAGACCAGTTTTTGAAGTGATACTGATTTTAATGTTAAGTTAAACGCCTCTACTATTTTACTGTCGTCTAGGGATGGCAATTTCTCTCTCCAGTATTTCGATAACAGAATATGATTATTATATTTTCTCTCTTTTGCCATTTTATACACTGAGGATATATATTTTCTATCTTGTTGCAATGCTTCCCACAGATGACCTGAAATAACTAGTTCCTCTTTTTTAATTTCAGAACTGGTAAAATAATTTATGGCCAAATCTTTTAACTGCCTCATTATAATTAAATAAGAAATGGGAAGATTCATCTCTTTTAAGATATCATGTACCGCTACTCATAGGAAGGGGTATAAATCCCTTACAGTTAATTCCTTAATAAATGGATATTTCTTTAAGTCTATCAGTTGATTACCAATAGTTATATTAGGGTTCCCATCAAACGGTTGAAACATCATCATATATTTTAAAAGGTTCAAGGAGGCAAACAGAGTTTGAGTTGCCATTACCCATACCTTGATGTGCTCCATTAACTCATATTTACTCAATGTTTTTATATTCAAAAATGGTGCAGCTTTAACATTAATTCCCTTCCCTTTTATATGTTTATAATTTAGCAGTACCCATTTGGGTATCCATTTTCTATTTTCACTGTCCAAGTAAGACACCCTTAAAATCCTATTGGCCTGAATCACTGTATAATACATCTCAAAATCCGGTAAATCCAACCCCCCTCGTTTTAGGAGCCATCAGTTTCTCATAGGATATTCTTGTTTTTCTGGGTTCCCACATAAATTTCCCCAATCCTATCTGAAATTGCTTAAAAAAGGATTTCGTGATTTTAAGTTGTGCTGCTCTAAAAATATATAGCATTCTGGGGAGAACGTTCATTTTTATTATCGCTGCTCTTGCCATCATTGGTAACTTCAACTTACTCCATCTTTTCAAATCCATTGTTATTCGGTCTCCATTTGCCTTAATATTGTTGATAAAAAATTCTCGATTTTCAGTTGAGAAGTCAATCCCCAAATATTTTATTCTTTCTTCTGTCCTTACTCGTCCTATCAATGGTAGCATTGAAAAAGGTGTAGGTGTCATTAGAGGAATATTTTGTTTTTTTTTTAAATTTAGTTTGTAATTAGCAATTTTCTCAAAGGTTTGTATTGCTGTTAGTATTTTTTCCGTATCTGCCACCGGTGTGGTACTGTATATATTTAGATCATCTGCAAAAGCAGCCATCCTAACCTTTATCCCAAGAAGTACAGGAGAATTATAAAAAACATTTTGTTTCATATGAAGAAATAAAGGTTCCAAATACGATTAAACAGTATGGGAGACAATGGGCACCCCTGTCGAGTTCCATTTTTAATTTGAATCCTTTTGGAACATTCATGATTTATATATAAACTCGTGTATGCATTCTTGTATAAATTTCTTAACATAGAAATAAAAAAGCTGAGGTATATTGAAATATGATAATGTTTCAAATAAATAAGCCAAATTAACTCTATCGAATGCTTTTTGAGCATCAATTATTAAAGCATATATGTTCATATTTTTATACTTCGCATAAGATATTAAAGTATGAAGAGTTAATGTATTGTCTGTATTCTGTCTCCCATCTATAAACCCCGCCTGTTCTTCTGATATTATCAAGTTTATTATTTTTTTTAATCTACTAGCTAGAATAGATGTCATGATTTTCATATCAATATTCAACAATGATATGGGCCTATAATTGTCTGGATTTTTGGGATCACTATTCTCTTTCAATATCAGAATTGTTCTTGAGGCATTAAAATGAAGATCATTGCTGCCATTCGAAATGATATAATTAAAGGTCTGTGAAAGTACAGTGCTCAGAATCCCACTAAAAGATTTATAAAATTCAGAGGTCATACCATCTGGTCCTGGGGCTTTATGTGGCTTTAATTTCTTAATTGCCTCTAGAACTTCATCAACTGTAATCGATGCAGTCAATTCTCCCTGAGAATCCTTGTCAATCTTGGGAAAATTAATTTTCTGTAAGAACTCTTTTCTCTCTTCATCATGCCCATGAGTTTGTTGCTCACCATATATCTGATTAAAAATTGATTCAAAAATCTTCATGACATCTGACTTATCAGTATATAACGTATTGTTATGATTTATTTCGGTAATTAATCGTGCCGATTTCGTCTGATTAATAATACGGGCTAATGCTTTCGAGGGAGTTTGAATGTGATTTGCATATTTGACTAAACTTCTTTGTTCATACAGTGTCAATTTTCTGTTATGCATAAGAAACAGCTCTTTCTGACATCTTAACAACTCCGTTTCTGTTTGTTCAGTGTAGTTACTCATCAGCTCCTGGTCCAATAATTGTATTTTAGTTTCCAGATCCAGTTGTTCTTTATTTTGGAGTTTTTTATAATAAGTGGCTTTCTGAATAAATAATCCTCTTAACAACGTTTTAGTTGTAGCCCATTCTATATCTAATGGATGTTCATTACGGGGTATATTGTATACTAATTGTTTAAGTATCTCCTTAACTTCCTGTACTATATCTTCTTTGGTTAATAGGCATGGGTTTAAGGACCAGTTATATCCACCATGATTTTGAGTATTCAAAATATCGGTCTTTAAAGTTAAAGTTATTTTAGAATGGTCTGAGAGCTGTCTAGCTTGATTAGAAACCCTAGGGTCAAGTGAAATGAACACTTCTGGAATTAAAAAAATCAATTCTTGACCACATTTTATGGCAGCTAGAATAGAAAGTAAAGTTTTCTGCCTTTGCTTGTATGTGTTTGTGTTTAAAAGGGTCATACAGTTTGAAATCCGTTCTCAGTTCTTTCAACGCTACCATTGCCTGCTTATTAAAAGCAGTCAAGCTCCCAACTTATCAGTTTTAGAATCTTGGTAAGCATTCCATTCCCCATCACTATGTAACAGTTGTTATATGACTGTAGAATAGAGTAAATTGAAGCTATATAATAATGTTGGTTCACATTTGGGGCATAAACACATAAAAGTACTATTGGCTTATCCAAACTTTCAGTTTTGAGAACCACCAAACACCATCTGCCTTCTTTATCTATTTTGTCCTCCAGAATTTCTCCTTGAAACTGATTCTTGATTATAATTGCCACCCCCGCACTATTCGTAGTCCCTTCCGCCTTTACAACCTTCCTAATCCATTTCTTGTCCTTCATTGTTTCCCACTGGTCATTAGTCAAAAGTGTTTCTTGTAATAGAATAAAACCTGCTTTTGATTTAAAAAACAGATGCAGAAACAGCTTTCTTTTTTTCATGTTCTGGAGTCCTTTAACGTTCCAGGAATCTATTATCCACATTCTAAACTATGAATTGATGAATAATGGTATCTATTTTTTGTTTTCCACCTTAAATTGACAAGTGTTGGTATTACGTGAATTTTTTGGAAGCAAAACAGCCATCCCATCCCTACCCAGTGCCTATCCACTATTCCTCCGGACCAGGATGAACATAGGTTTTCACATTGGATAACATTCCCCAAGTAGCTAATCTACTAATTATATTAACTAACAATAAAATAGCATGCAAAAAACCTACACCAACTATATCTACGTCTACAAAGCCTAACCCAGACATTCCCTACTAAACACCGCACTCAAGTAACTACAGCTCTGAACATTTCCTAATATTCATGTAAACTAATTGTACCTAACATGTCAAATAATTCACTTTTAACACACTTTAAATTCAGCAATAATATGTTAGCATTATAATTACTTGTTCCAAAACCTTTTAACTAACAGTTCACCTAATAAACACACAGTTGTTATACATTTGTTTAAAACAAGCCATTATTTAGGTCAGCTATTTATCTTCAAAACATTCCTACAATATTGCATTTAATTTTTATAGATCATTACAGTTAGACATCACCTGTATTACACATCTACTACTACTGTTTGCTAATTATGGTATATATACATTTTTTTTTCCCTTTTTCCCCAAACTGATCACAGTTAAAAGATACTTCTTTATTCACTTATTTACTCACTAAATAAAACACAGTAAGTTACAAAACAAGCATGCAAAGGAAAAAATAAAAGAGAAAAAAAATAACATAAAAAATAGACTGCATTACCTGGATTTACCACTAAGCCATAGACTCATATACAGCAACAGCCAAACCATACATTTTTTTCCATACAAGACACACTTTACCTCATTGATCGTTTCACAGTCATTTTAGCATCAAATGAATCCCAAAAAGCTTCGTTTTTGATTTACAGCAGCTCTTCTTGCTTCCCAGCAGTTGCAGCAGTCCAGGCAGTTTATTTTTCAAATTTTCGCGCTCGCGACGGGGGAACCAATTCGCGAACAGACCTCTCAGCTGCACCACACTCAAAACGGTCCCCCTGCTTCCTTTACCTTGTTTCCTGCTTCCTCGTGGGTCAAGTACTATCCTTTGTAATGACCGTGGGTATGTGTTGGCCTGTAAACTCAGATGTGTGTCCCGAAAATGTCCCATCCAGGTAATATGAAAAGGTGGCAACCCTACCAATGGTCAGAGAATTCGCCCAATATCTGCCCATTCGCGGTCCAAGTCGTTGTTGTCAGGACGGCCCATAGATGAAAGGGTATTACCCGGGTCTACCTACCATGTCATGAAAGATAAGTATTTGCGTGTACCTATGTGCATGAAGTACAGCATGTGGATGATCTAAAATGCTAGTGTAGACCTCACAACCATATTGGTCCCAGAGATATGTAGTGTACGCAATGTGTTCTGTTGACTGTGCCATGGGCCATCAACTAGAGAAGGATGAATGGTGTCTGTGGAATATAGGGGTGGGGGTGATGGGTAATGTAATAATTCACCAAGTGGAAACTGGGTTGGATGCACAATAGGGGAACTGGAGGTCTACGAGGGAGCAGTGAGTGAATCAGGAAGATAACCAAAGAACAAATATACACATCTGCAATACAATCCCACAAACATGTGAACATTAAAATGTGCAATACACATGTACAGAAACATTACCGGCACATACCCACATAATGGTCTGGCCTGAACTGAGCCATCCAACCCCAACACACCTGGATACATAACTGAATAACCATCATCCCCTTGACAGCACACCACCTCCCTTTTCTGAACATCCACCAAAACCAGCCATACTCAGGCTGCTAGATAGGCGCGGCCATATCTGCACATAGTGACCCCTACCCATATCTAGTAGGCAGTCTCACCCTAGGCAGTCTCAGTATTGCAAACTATGTATCCCTTGCATGTATAATCCTACCTTACAGCCATAAAGCAAAGAAGGTCATCAGTCCCCACAATTTTGGATATCCCTCATGGGATATGCATCTGTTCTAAACATTAGACTTGGTGTCACGACATGATATCCAGTCCTGTATACATCTGGACTCAAGTTGTATGAGCAGTAGTTGTCCACAACACTGCTCAGCCTCCAGCCGGTCCTGCAGAACCTACGACCTGAGATTAAACACCCGACCGTGATGCATGTCTCCCCATGTGCATTATCGGGAATGTATACCTTACACATTCGCATAGTGGCAGTCGGATATAGGGTGCTTAAGGCACTTTAAAGCATACATAAGTATGGTTACCACCTGCCCCACCTTGCAAGGAACAGTCCCTTTTTGGGCAGTTGTGCCCAGACCAAATATAATACAATGGCAAATGTCCTGTGATTGCAGAAAATATGTCCCATATTTCATGTAACAGTTGCATAACACAGTTATTTATGCAAAATACTTAAAGTTACAAGAAACAGATTAAGCAACTAAACTGCTACAAGAATAAGCTTTCATTTAGGGAAATAAGTAAAGTTCTAACATTTGTACTGACCATGGGTATGTGTAGGCCTGTAAAATCTGATGAGTGTCCCAAAAATGCCCCACTTTGGCCATATGAAAAGGTCGGAACCCGAGACGTAAGCTGGTATGCAAGCGTGTATGCACGACGGTAAGTGGTAGTGATTCAATGGTATGGTAAATGTAAATGAGCATGTAGGTGTATTTGCATGTGTATGTACAGACCGATACACACACACACACACACACATATATATATATATATATATATATATACACACACATATATATATATATATATATATATATATATATATATATATATATATATATGAAGAATGAACATGGTCACAATATAGGAAATCCTCGTAATAGTTAGTGCTGTTATATATCAGGATGGCCATAGGTGAGCACACCTCTGCATCCTCAACCACAGGCAGAACGCTAAAAGTAGAACGAACGATCTCCCCATGAGAAGTCTGACTTTCAACTAGTTAAAGGGAAGTCCCAGTCCCCAGTCAGACAAGCCTAAACCCGGAAGACCATATGAACACCCTGACAATTGAGCATACGTATGTGCCAGGACTATAGGCTTTGGAGGTATGAATATCCTTGGAGTGAGTCAACATGCGGCATGTGTCAAGAGCAGTAGGGAATAGGGAATGGCATATGAGTAGTAGTGTGTTCCCAACAGGAAAATGGGTGCCTGCTGTGTAAGTGAAGTGATGAGGCGTGTGTTCGGGTAACTATGCACCATGGGTATACATATAAATGAGGCAGAACACCAATAGTGTAGTGGTTAGAGCATCCGCCTAACGAAAAGGCATTCACGATTCAAGGTCGACAACAGCATATATCATTTCCTTGTGGAATGAATGTTGTTCTGCTGTATAGCTGACATTTAAACATGTAATGGTGTACGTGTGTATTGCATGGGACTATTAACCAGATCCTTTCAATCAAAGTGGTATTTTCATAATGTATAAGGCACAAATAAGCATAAATAAGTGACAGTAAACATATGTAATGCACAGTAAACATAGGCAAGTGTGCCTGTGTGGGTGTAAGCAGCTCCCAGCACAGGAAATGTATGTTTGTATGTACAGATGTAATATATATATATATATATATATATATATATATATATATCTATCTATCTATTA
>NC_056739.1:1424919732-1424937121 GCF_019279795.1 Protopterus annectens | reverse complement strand
TGGGCCTTAGTGGTAGTCAGTACCTTGACTATGGTGCATGGTATCCTGGGTTCAAACCTGGCCACTGCTTTTTATGACTGTCTAGACAGGCTAGGGGTGTGTCTGTGTAAAGGCAGTTTTGCTGCTTGCTCAATGTTGCCCATCTGTTAGCTTGTTGGCGCGGTGCGTAGCTCCGCGCAAACGGGGTGCGCTGGTTTAAGCCTCATTTGGCTGTCAGCATGCATATTACGCTCAGCTCAGCTAGGGTCACACAGTTTCAGCATGTGAAACCACTGCTCAGCTACGGGCACTCATTTTGCACCTGTTAAACCACTGCTCAGCTACAGGCAGATGCACTCACCTTGTTAAACTGTAGCTCAGCTATAGGCACATCTGGCATTTTCTATTGTTTTGTTACCTCACATTTCTTCAAAATAAATGGACTATTTCATTACATTTTACATAAATTGTGACTTTATATGTGTACATATTTGTCAGGGACTTGTTTCGTGCTTATTTTACTAAAAAAAAATTGATGCTGGGGGGGGCTCGAACCATGGATGCCCGCTCTTCAGCCGATGTCTCTACCGCTACGCTATTGCTTCTTGGCTTACTTTGCATATTTAGTTCTTATATGCTTTCCCACTGACTGCTAACTGTGGCTGTGCTACGGGCACGCCCGCGCAAATGAGCGCACTCACGGGCAAACATCTTTACAATTTAAAAAAAATATATAACATGTTCATTTATATATTTTATGTTCATAGTCTGTGGGGGCATGTGTTGTGTTGTGTTTATTCACATTTCCATGGCCTCTGTCGTGGGTGTTTACTTTGGGCAATTTTACTCTTCTGGGGGCGTGTCCGCTTGCAGGGCTCGGCCTACAGACACGCCCCCTACTGTCTTCCACGGACCGTGTTAGCCTTAGGTGTGATTCAGCATGCTCTCATGAATATGCAGAGCATGCTGACATCACTCCGTTTAACTGCAGCCTCCGTGTAAGAGTTATAACTCTTACACGGAGGCTTTGTGAATCCTGCCCACTGTTATTTACAATTATTTTACATTGTTCTTTATTTTTTTATAATTGAGTGGACAAGCATTATTAAAATTGGGAGTCTGCTAGACTAGAACCCTGGCTCATCTGCCTTGGGAGCATTAACTTAGCCCAGTTGCCACTGAAAAAACATTGGACTACAAGTGTATTTGTTACAGTCATTATTGTACAGTGTATTCATTGCAACTGAGACTTTGTCAGACCTGCTCATTAGTTATACATATACATTAAACAGCTGAGCATTTAAACATGTATGTGTGTGACATGAAACTTCAGAAAATAAATGTTTAATTATAGAACCATAATTCTACTAATACTCACAGTTACACATGTAATATATGTGTGATATCCTGTGTATGTTCTATGCACCTGCTATAGATAGTTATTTCTATGTGGAATTATTTTTCTAATGTTAATTTTTACAAAAAGTAAACTGGAATAGCCATAATAAAACTTTGGACTTTGCTGTATTAGAATCCAGGTTCACCTATATTGTAGCCTTATCTTATACCTGCTGCCACAGGAACAACTTCACACTAGGCAGCAGCTGTATATTTTCATATTCAGTATTATATATGTGCGCTGACTGCCACGCAATGCCGCTTAGCATGTTTACAAGGTGGCAAACCACACAGGATAGTATGTATTCATTTTGAAACTAACAGTCTGCTTGGTGTCTGCAGGTGTTCTGGACCTGCAGTTGTTGTGGAAGCTTGCTGACCATCGGTCAGCACCACTTAGCATACTTCATGATGGAAGGCAAAAGATGGAACATTGTATCTGTTTTGAAAGTGACAATGTTTGCTTGTTGTATGGGACATTACACCATGTTTGACCAGCTGTGAGTAATGTGCAAATGAGATTAACAGAGTCTAACATGGATTATTATTGTAAAAAGTATTTATTAATTTTTGTCATTAAAGATAAATATGAGACTTGAACCTTAATCTACATGTACTGTGTCCAGTGTCATTCATTGTGTTTAACAAACTTGCTACATGCACACAGTTTATTCACAGTTTTAATTTATGCTGACTTTTTCATAGCAGCAACTTCCATAAATTTTAAATTATTTCACCATTTCACTGTATTTGCACTAAGCGGTGCATTGCACAAATAGTAAAATTTTAAAAAAGGAATAAATAAAAAAAATAAAAGGAAATAGAAACAACAACATTTCAAATACTTTTCAACATACCTTATATATTTTTATACAAGTCTGATTTTGAACTGTCAGACTAATGAAACAACAAAATATATTGGGGTGTCTTATCTGTCTGCCACAGAAACAACTTTGCTGCAGGAATGCAAATCATTGTAATACAAGCAAGCCCCATTTTCTCCACAGCTTTAAAAAGACATATACACTTGCACACTCTCACTTGCTTGTACATGTGTTGCTTACATATTTAGTGTAATAAGTGATCACACAAGCAATTATGAATCTTGTTTGCACAAATACTGCTCTGTCTTGTCTTTGTATTTTATTCATCCTTTGCTTATGTTTGCTGCACTCTCAGACGTACAGCCTGTAAGGCATTTTGTATCATTGTCATTAAAATGTATGATAAAATTACATGATTGTAAAATACATTTTTCAGCAAAGGCTGGAGAGTTTAGCTATTAGTGAACAAAAATAAGAAATGTGCGCTGTTAACTTTCATTTAAAACTTCTACACTTTGTAATTGTATCCTGGGTGACACACCCACTATAGGTAAGGTAGTTTGAATTGCTGTTTTGTCTTCCTTCTCCCTACCACTAATCATTCACAGTTGCAATCCATTAGTAACTAACATTGAGGTAGTGCCTAAGGCTACACCTGCTACACAAAGTCAAATGTTTGGTATTCAGCAATTAAAATGAGTTCATACCTCATTTGCATCTTCAACATGCTTGGAGGCCTGAATCTATACTATGAAAAGGTAATTGTGTTGCTAGGAAACCTGAAGGTGATGAGTGTTGTGTATGTGGAGAACACAAAAGAAGATTGCTATTACTTTGGAGTTATCTACACAGAAGCCTTCTGATCTTCCTAAGGTGTGATTGTATTTTTCAGGTATATGCAAAATTTGTTCACATTACAAGGAAAATATTTTATATATATGCATTAGAAAATGGAACTTGTATCTGTATGCACTTCTTATAAGTTCACTGATATCACAGGCATTTTACTTTCTCAGATAGACAGCCTTATTAACCTTCACCACAAGTGTTATTGTACATCTGGTTATCTTATAGTCTTCTATGTTATTTCAGTGAACTGTAATGTCCTATACTATCAATGACACAGGTGTGTTAGGCTTCTAAGATGGCTGATAGACACCTCTAGGGGAGTTCTATGTACAGTGAGATGTGAGTGGCAATTGTATAAAATTGGCTTTTCTGTTGTAAATGTGAACACATTTTGTGAGAATTTTTTTGAAAGCATTTATAACAACTGACTAATATGTTATTTCTTGGTTGGTACAAAATGTCACTTGCCAGTTGTTTCGGGGGGGGGGGGGTGTACCAAGTACCATTTACGTGTTGCCACAGCAAAAATTGTTTTCAAGAGGTTTGCTCTTGAAATTGTGAAGTCATCAAGTTCTTTATGTGATAAACAATACATTCCTTCATTGTTATTCCTTATTTTAGATCAAACAAATTGATTTGTATGTGAGTATGATATGGCACGACCACATAAACTTAAATTGTAATAACCGAACTGTGTGTTTCCAGTAGTTAGTGTAGAAAATGTATGGATGCATATAAGCAGGAATTTAATTTTATGTGATATTCATGTCCTGTATCCTTCTCTGTTTTATGTCACATGGGAGTATGGTGCACAAGCTTACCAATCCATGTAAACCCCCTTTCAGTGACTCAGAAAATTATGTCATCATGCAAGCATTGAGGCAGTATGGTGCCTTTCTGCTTGAGAGAGGACGTGGAGATATGGCTGACAGAATGCAGATTTGGAAGCAGATAGTCAATGATATAAATGCCATAGGGGTCGCAGCAGGACTTATGATCAGGTGTGTCATACGAGCCACTGATATGATTTCATCAACCTGGAGGACAGCAGTTGCTACAGATCCACCTCTGACACCAAATGAAGAGCTCCTATCCACTGTGAGAGACCCAGAGAGCTCAGTGGAAAGTTTACAACAATGTGTGATTGATGTCAGTGCTGATGTTTCTGGGAGGACAAGTATGTGCCAGGAGGATTTTCCAGATAAGCTTACATATGTCAACTTATAACATTTTCTTGTATAGTAAAAATATTCTGTAATAGTTCATGTGGTTTTATTAATTATTTTTTGGATGGGGATGAACCTATTGATGAAGTGATACATTTAGCAACACATTTTCATTCATTACAAATGGGCTTTGTGTGAACATGCCAGACAAGTTTCAGTAAAAAGTATTGTTAATGGACATACAGGCAAAAATGATGTCCTCCTGTGATACTGGAATTGTGATAACTGTGTGTGTCCTTACCTTTTGCCTAACTTCTGCAAGGACAATCTGCCATACCATCTGCACATGGTAAGCCAATCATTTTTATTTGATTATTGATGACCATTTGTCAGAAATTTGCATTTATTTGCATGTGTGAGGTGAGTGTATTGATGTACCATCTGTGCTAGTGGCACCAGTGTTTTTAGTTTGTTATAATATATTAAATTGAAGTGTAGGTATTAATTTATTTCCTCTGTTTATTGCATATTATAACAGGTGATCCTGACTGTGGAAGTGTAAGACTTTTTCCACCTGATGTCAGATTATTATCAGACTCTGATGATGATGGTGGCCAAACAGAGGCCCAGTCAGGGGTGCAAAGGTTGAATCTGACACTGAGATTGACATTCAGCCATCCCCTGTATTTCCATCAGACACTGCCAGTAGGCCTATGCATAGTTATTCCAGTGAAATGTCTGTTATTGGACAGATGGAAGATGACACACTTGATCAGAGTAGTGTGGTTACTGTGGCTTCAGTGCCAGTTGACTCTGGCTGTAGCCAAAGTGTGGGTGAGGTGTCATGTATGCAGAAGGGTTGTTAGAGGTGCTCCTAGGGGCCTGTTGTCCACCCTCCCCCTGATTGTGCTGCATCCTTACATGCCATTCAATGTATGTTTTGTACCATCATGGAGGCACAGGCATATTCCTATAGGGCCTCCAAGGACGTGCATAGGGTAATAGATGTGGCACAAGTGGACATGCATATTGCTGACTCAATGGATTAGAATAATGGTGTGCTGGGACAGGCAGTGTCTGTGATGCAATGTCTGCTGTCTGCTGGGAGGGGGATGACATCCATGTGGACATAGTATCATGTCATCATCTGATTTAGCAATTGTCTCCATGCCCGATAAAACTCCCGTAGTGGCACCACTTTCACTGCTCCATCAGTGATTGAGGTGTCAACA
The DNA here is from genome assembly GCF_019279795.1 of Protopterus annectens. Classification (NCBI taxonomy): domain Eukaryota; kingdom Metazoa; phylum Chordata; order Ceratodontiformes; family Protopteridae; genus Protopterus; species Protopterus annectens. The sequence continues at coordinate 1,424,931,673 of NC_056739.1, read as the reverse complement.
CCCAGACATGGTAGGCCATGGGGTCATGGTCTTGGATGCAGTTGGGAGAAGATCTCATCCAGAAGACATCATTCATGTTCAGGCTGCAGTAGTGCATCTGACTGTGGACATAGACATGCCAGTCCAACTCCTGATAGAGCCAGTTTTCACTGTCAGGGATGACAGTGATGAACTGTCACCTCTGCCATGCACAGCTCATACCTGTTTGGCACAGAGCTAGCACAGAGCTTGGCTGTATTCTTGCAGACACTCACACACACATTTCACCTTGAGTGCAAATACAGACAGACATACATGTAACAGTTACATGGGTGAGTTATGAGGCTTACACTTTCTTCTGTCTCAGTGGCCATTTGGCACTATCAAAATTTCTGACTGTCCATCTTTCTTACTTACATGCACTTGCTACCTTTTGCTCCAGTCTTGCCCCCCCACAAAAAAAAAAACACCCTATGCTAATGATGATAATTGCCATATCCTTGATCTTCTATCTTCTGGATTCAGAGATACATAAGTCTTTTTTCTGATGCCCGGGATACATAGCTGAGTATATATGTGTTTGTGAAGCTCTTTAGAAAACTGTGCTGCTTTCTTACAGGTTTTTGTAATGTTTGACCCTCTGATGCATGAGGCCTATTACTTCATAGAGAACATATTTACTGACATAAGTCACTGCTGTCACATATTGATGTCATTGCTATAAACATCATTCACCTTTTACTTGGTTACAATAGTAAGTAACACAATGCAAAGATATGCTATTTGTTTGTGTTCTTGCCCATTTATTTTCCTACTCCAGATTCAATACTTACCTTGATAGTCCAGCAGTTAGAAGAGTTTTAATTTGGGGCTGACTCTGTGTGATGCTAGCAGTATACAACCATTACATGGGTAAAAAATTGTTGTGAGCATTGCCTGGCATCAATGTTACTGCATGTATGTACATAGGAAGAAGGTTATACCCCTTACATGGTGAGTGTGTGTGCTATCCACTGCCTCTTAGCCAGAGCAAGGGTATGTTGTGCATGCCTACATCTGCCTATGCCCACAACAGCTGGTATTGTTTCCTCTGACTCCTCACCTACTCGTAACTGTACTGACCTTGCCATTGCTGATGGAATGTGTGCCCCTTCCCCTCGGTGTTCTTACTGAAGCTGTTTTCTCAGAATAGTATTGTGAAGGATGGCAGAGATAGTAAGAATTTAGCACAATTATGGGGATTGGACTGCAGGACTTCCCCAGATGTATCTAGGCACTGGAATTGTGATTTCCACAGCCCAAACACATGGTCAATGATATTACCTGTTTGAGCATGTGCCTTGTTATAGTGTTCTTCAGCTGGTGTGTGTGTGTGTGTGTGTGTGTGTGTGTGTGTGTGTGTGTGTGTGCGTGTGTGCGTGTGTGTGTGTGTGTGTGTGTGTGTGTGATGGGCATCATCAGTCACACTTAAAGTGCTTAACCTACATTCCCCAGTAAATGACCCTGTGGGAACTCTACACTAGAAAACATCTGATAAATTGAGAGTAGTGCCAGGTATGTGAATTGTGTTACCTTTCTGGATTGGCAGCACACACATTCAGGATGATTCTCTTAGCATTACACAAGACCTGGCAGTTAATGGCATGGAATCCCTTTCTGTTTATGTACACTCTTCCCTGTTCCCCAGGTGGTGCTTTGATTTCAATGTGTTTGCAGTCTATGGCACCGAAAACTTCAGGGTAGTGTGTGACAGAGTAGAACTCCTGCATAGTTGTGGTTCTATCCTCAGGTGTACAGGAAAAATGTATGTAGTCATTGGCATGTTGTAGCACAGCATTCAGTAACTGATGTAAGATCCTGGATGCTGTTACCTGTGACACCCCCAGCATATCCCCTGTTGGTTTCTGTAAGGATCTAAGTTCTTCACGTACATTAGTCTCCACAGGTACTGATCCCCCTTGATTTACCCTTGCTCTCAGTTGAGGACAATAGAGGTTGCAGAGTTCCTGTTGTGTGTTTTTATCCACCCTGTAGCATGTTGCACTGCACAATTTCCACATCATACAGGCCATTAAATGTTAAATGGGGTCTAAACACCCTTCTCCTTCTTGGCCGAGGTCTGCTAGCAGCAGCAACAGCATAGACGTGAGCCAGTTGCACATGCACATGAATAAAAGAAATAGCAGCCCCTAACATTGTTTCTCTGTACACTAGTTTCCATGTCCATATTCCAAATGGTTTTGGAATTCGTAGGGAAAACCTACACCGAGTCTACATGACTGCTTTGTAACTTGTTGAATAGCTCTTCCATCTTCAATTGGTTAATTACCATACAATTCTGCAAAGTGTAGAACAGCTTACTGAATACAACATGGTGGAGTATCATGTGTGTATTGTGCCGCAATGCATACACAGACTTAGAGCATCTTGCAGTCTTTACTGAATCCAGCCATGTATTTAAAATAATTACAGTGAAGATCTTAAAAATAAAAATGTATTAGTAGATGAAAAAAAAAATTGAGTACCTGAATAAAATGTAACTTTTTAAGTTAAAAAAGAACAGATACTCAAACCCAGGGATTCATGAAGCTCGGCGCAACCTCTTGTGCTGACCGTCTGGCGTAGAGATGGTGCAGCAGCACCACATGCATATTAATGAAGGTGCTGCACTGCCATAACGGCCACATGCATAGGAAACTATGTCGAGTGCAGGGGTGTGTCCAAGCACTGGCAGGCATGAACATGTCGGCTGCATATGTGCAACCTAAAATGCTGACTAGTACAGCCTTTCTAATAGTAATAACTCCTGTCAGTGCCTGTGGATACTGAAATGTATGCAAAGCATACAAGACATCATTGCGAACACCACAATTAGAAGTAAACAAAAAGGCACATAGCTGAATACTGAGTCCCCGTCCCTCGAACAAATGATATTTAAAACTCCGTGCCCGTATTCCATTGTAGTGTCATTAGGGATACCAAGTGGAAGTGAACGCATGTGTTAAACACCTCCAATTGCTAAGCCTAGCCCAAAGGTTTGGGTTACCACCTGTCCTACATTGTGAGGGACAGTCTCCCTCTAGGCAGGTGTGTCCATACCAAAACCATAATAAATGTGAAATGTCCTGTGATAATAGGACATAATTATGTCCCATATGTTATGTAATAGTCCATACAATACGTATGTCCATATATAAAATATCTATATGTTGCAAGAAACAGAATAAGCAAGTAAATGAAATAGAATAAGCAACTACACCACTACAACAATAAAAGCTTATATGTAGGCATAAAACTAAAGTACTATCCTTTGTTTTTTTTTTCAATAATCATTTTTATTGTTTTGCAAAACCATTATACATTTCACACACTATTTACATTATGTACAATATTGCTTACAATGTTTTAGTTCCATTTTGAATTTCCCTATAATACATTAAGAATAAATATCATTTTAACCAAATACAGGAAAATAAAATCACAAAAAATTAAACATAAAAGCATCTACAATAGACAATTATAAACCAACTCAAGCCAATAATTTGTATTATTTCTTCATTTTCTATCTAATCCAAGAATGTGTTGGTACACATACAGAATGTCCTGACGGAAAGTGGATAGGAACATTATGCCAAAATAATAATTAAAGATTTGTTCCCAAATTTTTATGCTGTTTATACTTTTCTTATTATTTCTAATTAACAATTTGTGCGCTAATATATGCTTAATCGCTAACAGTCTGAAATTTTGCCACGACACCTGTGCTGGGTTCAACCAATTTGTAGCTATATATAATTTCATTAGTAAACTAATATTCATAATTACAATCTTTTTTGTTTTGTCCAAATTCTCCGGTGGAATATGTAAAATCAGAAATTCCCAGGAGAGTGTTGAGTTTTGGTAACCCATTTTTTGTAGTTGTAACTTTAAAGAATTCCATAATTTATAAATGCACTTGCAACTCCAGAACATGTGTAACAGGTCTGCTGTCTGATCTACACACTGTGGACATTTAGGTGACTTTTTTGAATCAAATTTATGAAGTGTTAGATGGGTATAATATGCATTGTTAAATATCATCAATTGAGTAAAGACCAGTTTTTGAAGTGATAATGATTTTAATGTTAAGTTAAACGCCTCTACTATTTTACTGTCGTCTAGGGATGGCAATTTCTCTCTCCAGTATTTCGATAACAGAATATGATTATTATATTTTCTCTCTTTTGCCATTTTATACACTGAGGATATATATTTTCTATCTTGTTGCAATGCTTCCCACAGATGACCTGAAATAACTAGTTCCTCTTTTTTAATTTCAGAACTGGTAAAATAATTTATGGCCAAATCTTTTAACTGCCTCATTATAATTAAATAAGAAATGGGAAGATTCATCTCTTTTAAGATATCATGTACTCCTAGGAAGGGGTATAAATCCCTTACAGTTAATTCCTTGATAAATGGATATTTCTTTAAGTCTATCAGTTGATTACCAATAGTTATATTAGGGTTCCCATCAAACGGTTGAAACATCATCATATATTTTAAAAGGTTCAAGGAGGCAAACAGAGTTTGAGTTGCCATTACCCATACCTTGATGTGCTCCATTAACTCATATTTACTCAATGTTTTTATATTCAAAAATGGTACAGCTTTAACATTAATTCCCTTCCCTTTTATATGTTTATAATTTAGCAGTACCCATTTGGGTATCCATTTTCTATTTTCACTGTCCAAGTAAGACACCCTTAAAATCCTATTGGCCTGAATCACTGTATAATACATCTCAAAATCCGGTAAATCCAACCCCCCCCTCGTTTTAGGAGCCATCAGTTTCTCATAGGATATTCTTGTTTTTCTGGGTTCCCACAGAAATTTCCCCAATCCTATCTGAAATTGCTTAAAAAAGGATTTCGTGATTTTAAGTTGTGCTGCTCTAAAAATATATAGCATTCTGGGGAGAACGTTCATTTTTATTATCGCTGCTCTTGCCATCATTGGTAACTTCAACTTACTCCATCTTTTCAAATCCATTGTTATTCGGTCTCCATTTGCCTTAATATTGTTGATAAAAAATTCTCGATTTTCAGTTGAGAAGTCAATCCCCAAATATTTTATTCTTTCTTCTGTCCTTACTCGTCCTATCAATGGTAGCATTGAAAAAGGTGTAGGTGTCTTTAGAGGGAATATTTTGTTTTTTTTTAAATTTAGTTTGTAATTAGCAATTTTCTCAAAGGTTTGTATTGCTGTTAGTATTTTTTCCGTATCTGACACCGGTGTGGTACTGTATATATTTAGATCATCTGCAAAAGCAGCCATCCTAACCTTTATCCCAAGAAGTACAGGAGAATTATAAAAAACATTTTGTTTCATATGAAGAAATAAAGGTTCCAAATACAGATTAAACAGTATGGGAGACAATGGGCACCCCTGTCGAGTTCCATTTTTAATTTGAATCCTTTTGGAACATTCATGATTTATATATAACTCTAGTGTATGCATTCTTGTATAAATTTCTTAACATAGAAATAAAAAAGCTGAGGTATATTGAAATATGATAATGTTTCAAATAAATAAGCCAAATTAACTCTATCGAATGCTTTTTGAGCATCAATTATTAAAGCATATATGTTCATATTTTTATACTTTGCATAAGATATTAAAAGTATGAAGAGTTAATGTATTGTCTGTAGTCTGTCTCCCATCTATAAACCCCGCCTGTTCTTCTGATATTATCAAGTTTATTATTTTTTTTTAATCTACTAGCTAGAATAGATGTCATGATTTTCATATCAATATTCAACAATGATATGGGCCTATAATTGTCTGGATTTTTGGGATCACTATTCTCTTTCAATATCAGAATTGTTCTTGAGGCATTAAAATGAAGATCATTGCTGCCATTCGAAATGATATAATTAAAGGTCTGTGAAAGTACAGTGCTCAGAATCCCACTAAAAGATTTATAAAATTCAGAGGTCATACCATCTGGTCCTGGGGCTTTATGTGGCTTTAATTTCTTAATTGCCTCTAGAACTTCATCAACTGTAATCGATGCAGTCAATTCTCCCTGAGAATCCTTGTCAATCTTGGGAAAATTAATTTTCTGTAAGAACTCTTTCTCTCTTCATCATGCCCATGAGTTTGTTGCTCACCATATATCTGATTAAAATTGATTCAAAATCTTCATGACATCTGACTTATCAGTATATAATTGTTATGATTTATTTGAGTAATTAATCGTACGATTTCGCCTGATTAATAATACGGGCTAATGCTTTTCGAGGGAGTTTGAATGTGATTCGCATATTTGACTAAACTTCTTTGTTCATACAGTGTCAATTTTCTGTTATGCATAAGAAACAGCTCTTTCTGACATCTTAACAACTCAGTTTCTGTTTGTTCAGTGTAGTTACTCATCAGCTCCTGGTCCAATAATTGTATTTTAGTTTCCAGATCCAGTTGTTCTTTATTTTGGAGTTTTTTATAATAAGTGGCTTTCTGAATAAATAATCCTCTTAACAAAGTTTTAGTTGTAGCCCATTCTATATCTAATGGATGTTCATTACGGGGTATATTGTATACTAATTGTTTAAGTATCTCCTTAACTTCCTGTACTATATCTTCTTTGGTTAATAGGCATGGGTTTAAGGACCAGTTATATCCACCATGATTTTGAGTATTCAAAATATCGGTCTTTAAAGTTAAAGTTATTTTAGAATGGTCTGAGAGCTGTCTAGCTTGATTAGAAACCCTAGGGTCAAGTGAAATGAACACTTCTGGAATTAAAAAAAAAATCAATTCTTGACCACATTTTATGGCAGCTAGAATAGAAAGTAAAGTTTTCTGCCTTTGCTTGTATGTGTTTGTGTTTAAAAGGGTCATACAGTTTGAAATCCGTTCTCAGTTCTTTCAACGCTACCATTGCCTGCTTATTAAAAGCAGTCGAAGCTCACAACTTATCATTTTTACAATCTTGGTAAGCATTCCAATCCCCATCACTATGTAACAGTTGTTATATGACTGTAGAATAGAGTAAATTGAAGCTATATAATAATGTTGGTTCACATTTGGGGCATAAACACATAAAAGTACTATTGGCATCACTTTCAGTTTTGAGAACCTGCCTTCTTTATCTATTTTGTCCTCCAGAATTTCTCCTTGAAACTGATTCTTGATTATAATTTCACTAGTCCCTTCCTTTACAACCTTCCTAAGCCATTTCTTGTCCTTCATTGTTTCCCACTGGTCATTAATCAAAAGTGTTTCTTGTAATAGAATAAAACCTGCTTTTGATTTAAAAACAGATGCAGAAACAGCTTTCTTTTTCATGTTCTGGAGTCCTTAACGTTCCAGGAATCTATTATCCACATTCTAAACTATGAATTGATGAATAATGGTATCTATTTTTTGTTTTCCACCTTAAATTGACAAGTGTTGGTATACATTACGTGAATTTTTTGGAAGCAAAACAGCCATCCCATCCCTACCCAGTGCCTATCCACTATTCCTCCGGACCAGGATGAACATAGGTTTTTCACATTGGATAACATTCCCCAAGTAGCTAATCTACTAATTATATTAACTAACAATAAAATAGCATGCAAAAAACCTACACCAACTATATCTACGTCTACAAAGTCTAACCCAGACATTCCCTACTAAACACCGCACTCAAGTAACTACAGCTCTGAACATTTCCCTAATATTCATGTAAACTAATTGTACCTAACATGTCAAATAATTCACTTTTAACACACTTTAAATTCAGCAATAATATGTTAGCATTATAATTACTTGTTCCAAAACCTTTTAACTAACAGTTCACCTAATAAACACACAGTTGTTATACATTTGTTTAAAACAAGCCATTATTTAGGTCAGCTATTTATCTTCAAAACATTCCTACAATATTGCATTTAATTTTTATAGATCATTACAGTTAGACATCACCTGTATTACACATCTACTACTACTGTTTGCTAATTATGGTATATATACATTTTTTCCCCAAACTGATCACAGTTAAAAGATACTTCTTTATTCACTTATTTACTCACTAAATAAAACACAGTAAGTTACAAAACAAGCATGCAAAGGAAAAAATAAAAGAGAAAAAAAATAACATAAAAAATAGACTGCATTACCTGGATTTACCACTAAGCCATAGACTCATATACAGCAACAGCCAAACCATACATTTTTTTCCATACAAGACACACTTTACCTCATTGATCGTTTCACAGTCATTTTAGCATCAAATGAATCCCAAAAAGCTTCGTTTTTGATTTACAGCAGCTCTTCTTGCTTCCCAGCAGTTGCAGCAGTCCAGGCAGTTTATTTTTCAAATTTTAGCCGGCTTCATGACGAGAACCAATTCGCGAACAGACCTCTCAGCTGCACCACACTCAAAACGGTCCCCCTGCTTCCTTTACCTTGTTTCCTGCTTCCTCGTGGGTCAAGTACTATCCTTTGTAATGACCGTGGGTATGTGTTGGCCTGTAAACTCAGATGTGTGTCCTGAAAATGTCCCATCCAGGTCCTATGAAAAGGTGGCAACCCTACCAATGGTCAGAGCATTTGCCCAATATCTGCCCATTCGCGGTCCAAGTCGTCCTTGTCAGGACGGCCCATAGATGAACGGGTATTACCCGGGTCTACCTACCATGTCATGAAAGATAAGTATTTGCGTGTACCTATGTGCATGAAGTACAGCATGTGGATGATCTGAAATGCTAGTGTAGACCTCACAACCATATTGGTCCCAGAGATATGTAGTGTACGCAATGTGTTCTGTTGACTGTGCCATGGGCCATCAACTAGAGAAGGAATGAATGGTGTCTGTGGAATATGGGGGTGGGGGGTGATGGGTAATGTAATAATTCACCAAGGGGAAACTGGGTTGGATGCACAATAGGTGAACTGGAGGTCTACGAGGGAGCAGTGGGTGAATCAGGATGATAACCAAAGAACAAATATACACATCTGTAATAAAATCCCACAAACATGTGAATATTAAAATGTGCAATACACATGTACAGAAACGTTACTGGCACATACCCACATAATGGTCTGGCCTGAACTGAGCCATCCAACCCCAACACACCTGGATACATAATTGAATACCCATCATCCCCTTCACAGCATACCCCCTTTTCTGAACATCCACCAAAACCAGCCATACACGGGCTGCAAGATAGAAGCAGCCATATCTGCACATAGTTACCCCTACCCATATCTAGTAGGCAGTCTCACCCTAGGCAGTCTCATGATTGCAAACTATGTATCCCTTGCATGTATAACCCTACCTTACAGTCATAAAGCAAAGAAGGTCATTGATCCCCACAATTTTTGGATATCCCTCATGAGATATGTATCTTTTCTAAACATTAGACTTGGTATCACGACATGATGTCCAGTCCTGTATACATCTGGACACAAGTTGAATGAGCAGTAGTTGTCCACAAGACTGCTCAGCCTCCAACCGGTCCTGCAGAGCCTACGACCCGGGATTAAACACCTGACCATGATGCACGTCTCCCCACATGCATTATTGGGAATATATACCTTACACATTTGCATAGTGGCAGTCGCATATAGGGTGCTTAAGGCACTTTAAAGCAGATGTAAGTAGGGTTACCACCTGCTCCACCTTGCAAAGGACAGTCCCCTTTTGGGCAGTTGTGTCCAGACCAAATATAATACAATGGCAAATGTCCTGTGATTGCAGGAAATATGTCCCATATTTCATGTAACAGTTACATAAAACAGTTATTTATGTAAAATACTTAAAGTTACAAGAAACAGATTAAGTAACTAAACTGCTACAAGAATAAGCTTTCATTTAGGCAAATAAGTAAAGTTCTATCCTTTGTACTGACCATGGGTATGTGTCGGCCTGTAAAATCTGATGAGTGTACCGAAAATGCCCAACTTTGGCCATATGAAAAGGTAGCAACCCGAGACATAAGTGGGTATGCAAGCGTGTATGTGTGACAGTAAGTGGTGGTGATTCAACGGTATGGGAAATGTAAATGAGCATGTAGGTGTATATGCATGTGTATGTACAGACCGATACACACACACACACACACACATATATATATATATATATATATATATACACATATATATATATATATATATATATATATATATATATATATATATATATATATCTGAAGAATGAGTATGGTCACAATATAGGAAATCCTCGTAATAGTTAGTGCTGTTATATATCAGGATGGGCATCGGTGAGCACATCTCTGCATCCCCAACCACAGGTAGAATGCTAAAAGTGGAACAAACGATCTCCCCTGAGAAGTCTGACTTTCAACTAGGTACAGCAGTCCAGTCCCCAGTCAGACAAGCCTAAACCCGGAAGACCATATGAACACCCTGACAATTGAGCATACGTATGTGCCAGGACTATAGGCTTTGGAGGTATGAATATCCTCGGGAGTCAACATGCGGCATGAGTCAAGAGCAGTAGGGAATAGGGAATGGCATATGAGTAGTAGTGTGTTCCCAACAGGAAAATGGATGCTTACTGTGTAAGTGAAGTGATGAGGCATGTGTTCGGGTAACTATGAACCATGGGTATGCATATAAATGAGACAGAACACCAATAGTGTAGTGGTTAGAGCATCCGCCTAACGAAAAGGCATTCACGGTTCAAGGTCGACAATAGCACATATCATTTTCCTTGTGGAATGAATGCTGCTCTGCTGTAAAGCCGACATTTAAACATGTAAAGGTGAACGTGTGTATTGCATGGGACTATTAACCAGATCCTTTCAATCAAAGTGGTATTGTCATAATGTATAAGGCACAACTAAGTACAAATAAGTGGCAGTAAACATATGTAATGCACAGTAAGCATAGGAGAGTGCGCCTGCGTGGGTGTAAGCAGCTCCCAGCATAGGAAATGTATGTTTGTATGTACAGATGTAATATATATATATATATATATATATATATATATATATATATATATATATATATATATATATATATATATATATATATATATACATACACACACACACACACACACACATATATATATATATATATATATATATATATATATATATATATATATATATATATAGTGCAGGGGGTGTGTCCAAGCACTGCACGGAGGCGTGAACATGTCGGCTGCATATGTGCAACCTAAAATGCTGACTAGTACAGCCTGCCTCTAATAGTAATAACTCCTGTCAGTGCCTGTGGATACTGAAATGTATGCAAAGCATACAAGACATCATTGCGAACACCACAATTAGAAGTAAACAAAAAGGCACATAGCTGAATACTGAGTCCCCGTCCCTCGAACAAATGATATTTAAAACTCCGTGCCCGTATTCCATTGTAGTGTCATTAGGGATACCAAGTGGAAGTGAAACGCATTGTGTTAGGGCACCGCCAATTGCTAAGCCTAGCCCAAAGGTTTGGGTTACCACCTGTCCTACATTGTGAGGGACAGTCTCCCTCTAGGCAGGTGTGTCCATACCAAAACCATAATAAATGTGAAATGTCCTGTGATAGTAGGACATAATTATGTCCCATATGTTATGTAATAGTCCATACAATATGTATGTCCGTATATAAAATATCTATATGTTGCAAGAAACAGAATAAGCAAGTAAACAAAATAGAATAAGCAGCTACACCACTACAACAATAAAAGCTTATATGTAGGCATAAAACTAAAGTACTGTAATATGAAAAGGTGGCAACCCTACCAATGGTCAGAGAATTCGCCCAATATCTGCCCATTCGCGGTCCAAGTCGTCGTTGTCAGGACGGCCCATAGATGAAAGGGTATTACCCGGGTCTACCTACCATGTCATGAAAGATAAGTATTTGCGTGTACCTATGTGCGTGAAGTACAGCATGTGGATGATCTAAAATGCTAGTGTAGACCTCACAACCATATTGGTCCCAGAGATATGTAGTGTAC
>NC_056739.1:1424837232-1424914732 GCF_019279795.1 Protopterus annectens | reverse complement strand
CAGCCGTGCATAGTACAGGATTACACTTATTTGCACAAATCACAGCTTAATCTAGTTGCATTTGAATTGCTTATGCAACTTCACATAACATATAGAAGTGTCATATATAAAATAACTGTTGTATGCAATTATCAATGAAACGTAGAATATAATAATGTCCTGTAATCTGGACATGTGCTATGTCTTGATTATTTTCACAGTGTCCCTCGCAAAGTGGGACAGGTGGTAACCCTAAAGTCCTACCTTGGCCAATTGAGAAGGTGGAAAACCTATAATAGGTATGCGGTAGCATGACCCGTCCGACGGATGTGGCTTCCACAAACCAACTACTTGTTTGTAATGCAGGGTCTTGGTTCCCATGTATCAGCCAGATGGGAGCAGAGTGTATGCGGAACACACAAATATGATTAATTCACTGCGCAGGCCACTGATTCCATACAGTCGAACGCCATACCATCGCCTAATGGGCAGCCATTCCTGATACTGTAGTCATGTAGTCCGATGTGATAGGCATTACAAGGTGGGAGCAGATTGTAAGAGGAACACACAAATATGAATGATTCATCAGACAGGCTGCTGATTCCGTACAGTTGAACTCCATGCCATCCCCTAATGGGCAGCCTTTCCCGATACTGTTGTCAGGAGTGGCCTTAGGTCAACTGGTGCCCTAGGCAGAGGGCACAATGGCACCCCCCACCACACCACCCAGTGCCCCCATCCTGGTCTACCTACACCAAATAAATACTGGTAAAGTGCCCCCACTAAAGCAGCACCATAAGTGGCTTAGTTGGCCTATGACTAAGGCCGGCCATGACTGTAGTCATGTAGTCTGATGTGATAGGCATCACAAGGTGGGAGCAGATTTTAAGAGGAACACACAAATATGAATGATTCACCAGACAGGCTGCTGATTCCGTACAGTCAAATGCCATGCCATTGCCTAATAGGCAGCCATTCCTGATACTGTATTCATGTATTCCGATGTAATAGGCATCACAAGGTGGGAGCACATTGTATGAGGTACACACAAATATGATTGTGTCACTGGACAGGCCGCTGATTCCGTACAGTTGAACGCAATGCTGTCACCTAATGGGCGGCCAATCCCGATACTGTAGTCATGTAGTCCGATATAATAGGCATCACAAGGTAATATTGTGGTCCTCGCTCATACCCAGGGGTGTGAGTGACAGATGCAAGCACCAATATCGGTGCATTAGCAAGTGCGGGATCGAGCGGGTGTAAGTGTGTTTGGCTACCAATATGCGAGTATTGCATTGGTTAAGCAATGTAGAGGCTAATCGAGTGTAAGAGGCTGTAACCAGAGGATATCATACAGTACAGTCATTCAACAGTGTAGGAATGTATCCCATCATGTAGATGTACATGTGAATGTTTAAGTCCAGCATATAGGTACATACATATATAGAGATGTATCAGGAACATACCATGTGGCAACAAAGCATTACAAATGAATGAAATGGGAAACACCAACGAGGCCTGTATTATGTAGTGGTGTTGCTCTATGTGATCACAAGACTCCCTCAGACAGACATGTGACAGTCATACACGCAAATAGTTGTACATTGGCCGTATACATCACTCTGTGCATGTAATGTACATTAACACAACAGTACCTGTCCAATCATTATCTGTGAACAGTACTCCTGCAATGTGCTGTGTGCAACATCATCATCATGATAAAGGTAAATGGGGTAACCATAGAGGGACCGGTAGTGTTTTGTGTACAATGCAGTCATCCTCTTCACGTGTACCTGGACCATGTATGAGTGATGTGCATACCAGGATCGTGCGCCTGAGGGACAGTGGTGAGCATAACAGTAGTATATTATGATGCATATTACAAGGGTTTCATGTGTCCAGTGGGCACATGTGTGTAATGGACAGCTATGTATAGGGCAGATGGTGTTCTAGGAGCCGAATGGCCTTATGTGTCCGTAGGTGAGAGTCAGATGTTGGGGAAGGAGTATAGGTATGGCCGTGGAGGATAGGTAGGAGTACAGAAATTACAGCATACAGGGTTGGTATATGACACATGTGGGGGGGGGATACACTCTGGACTGAGATGGGTCATCGGCATTCAAAAGCCCATGGGAACAGTGGGAAGGAGGTCCCCAGCCATGGGCAACTGCCACTGCACCTACACAGCTGCAAAGGAGGCAGTGCTTGGGGGCTGTTCAGGAGGGGCAGCATCACCCTGTAAATGTGACACTCTGCCCTTGAACTGGAGCATCTGGCTTCGTAACCCCTTAGGGAGCCACCAACGTAACACGTCTGGGACCGCACAACAGCAGATATGTACCTGTCTGGTTCCACTCCCAAGGGGGACATGCTCCATCCTCAGTGGTGGTACCACCAAAAGGTGGTGCAGAGCCAACAGAGGTTGATGTTAATGGCTGGGCCCCAGATGTGCTAGTGCCTGGTGCCATGGTCAGCTGAAGTGGGACAGGAGGATCTGCCGGGACCTACCAACCCATTCAACCTATGGTGTTGCATTTTAACCCCAGAAATGGCTTAGTGATAGACAACAGCATACAGGATTACCTATGACAGTATGCATAGATATCACCAGCAACCCAACAGATGGTATACATTTGCAGGGGAGCACAACACATGCATATATACCGCATGCCAACTGTACAATGTGTAGTAGACATTTGACTGCAGCTACGAACAATTGCTTATCATTGGCTTGTCACTGGGAATCCCACACAGTGTCAGTCATACCTCTGTCTCATGTGACACATGTCCAGTCAGGGATGCAATGGCAGTAACACATCCCTATCATGATGTACTGTCTGCAATCCTCACACCATGCTTCTGCTGTGCACAGAAGTGTGTTCAGTGTGTAACACAGAAAACAAATGGTTACACACACTGACCATGTCACAGATGGCCCTACAGATGGGGTTCCCTCATGAACAGAGTACTGTCATGTCTGTATTATAACATGCAGAATAGCCATTACCACACACATGTTAAACAGGCAGTAGTCTCAATGCAGCATAGCTACACTTACATGCTGTAGTTGTGTGGCACATCACCCTTCTGTCATTAGGCTATTTCCCACTGTGGAAAATGATTGACGTACATCCAGATATCATCTGCGATGCTGTGTCAGAACACCACATCCAGGTACCACTCACAGTGACTGTCATGGCCAGATAATAACATGTTTCCCTAGATAGTGTACTGTGTTTATCATGCGGATGGCTATGGGAACACCATCACAGCCTGTACCACATGCAATCAGCTAGAGGAGGACTGCAATAGGTGCAGAGCCCATCACCTGACCATTTCCAACTCTTACAATACACATGCTGCTGCTGTGCAGGTGTACACCTTCACATCCTCCAGAGAGTTTGTGTGTGGGACAGGCAATGTACACCAGGGAAGGCCTTGGAGACTTAACCATAAGCATCATCTGCCACATGCTGAATAGTACAGCAGCAAACCCCCGACTACTCATTACTATTACATGTGCATGACATTACTACATGTGCCACAAAGGCGACATGTTGCTGTGCTGTAAGAACATGTGTGTAGGTGAGTGAGTGCTATCTGCAACAGATATAGTAGACATACATTAGGTGTGGCACACATTTCAGTCCACGTGAAGAGATGCCATTGTCACCACAACCACACTCTAATGGACACGCATTGACACCTTTGCCAGAGCAGCAAATACACAATGTAACTACTCAGTTTTCCACACACAGTAATGCACAGGACCACATGCACAACATGGGATATCTGGAGGTTCTATGGGCTAGGGCATGTGAAAGTGCTTGACAACTGTTGGTATGCCAATGAGGTTTATACTGGGAGTGACTGTGGTTGGGAGCATCACAACCCACATGCAGACACAGGGTGCCAGTACTGTCATGCAGGTATGCATTGCTCCATGGGTGTGTAGTGTTTGGCTGTGCAAGATGGCTGTACAAGGCTGGGTGAGGCATAATCCTTGCCATCGCGTCACCTGACAATGGTGTGCAGTGCAGGTGTGTAGTGTCTGCAATATCCCACACAGATGGTTACTGCATTATTTGGCCTGACATCCTGGTTATCAAGGTGTAGAGCCATAGCTTTGCAATTCATGCCATGTCTGTGTGTGATAGTCCTTCACATGGACATTGCCTGGGATGTGCATGTCCCACAATACTGTACAGTGACATGTTTAGGTGTACCTGGTTTGGCAGACACATGTAGTGTACACAGCCTGTTATACCCCGATATGCCAATACTGGCCTGGTGTGGCGAAACCTGCTTATAGTGAGCAGGTCGGCCCTGCACCTGCATGGATAGAATGATACAGGTATTCCATGGTGTCAGTGGCATGAGTCCATACAGGGCACATGTGTACAGCATTGTCTGGCCTTAGTGGATCACATCTGATGACACCACATATGTTGCAGCCATTCAGTGTGGAACATAGTGAAGGCACAATGTCCACATCCATGTGCCTATTGTACCACTGTACAGGGCGCCATGTCCTCTGCAGGCCACTGCGGTCACACCATGCCTACTATCTGTCCTCAGTGTGCATGTTACTAGCAACATAGTGGGATATCCTAGGCAAGGTTGCATGTGCATGGCACATGGGTGCGGGACATATACCGGGTACTAGTAGGGCTGCATACTTAGTTCACCAGCCCTTTTTCCAGATGTATGGGTATGGCTTGCCAACACAGTGCCGTGGCTGACTGACAGTTGTACTCCTCGTCAGGTGGCCAATGTATCATAAGACGGATACTATATAGGAAAACTACAAAATCCACTCCCAAACATGTCCAATGGTAAGACAATCATGGCCACCTCCACACAGGCTCTGACAGACAAACACACACTTGCCATGTCCTGTATACAAACCCCTACCATATCACACTGCAGCAACATGCATTTAGAGCATGCGCTATGGGGAATACTACAAAGCACTGTACTTGTCTCATGCAGGCAGACAGACACACACACACACAGTTGGCATGTCTGGGATTAGAACACCAACCTAACTACTTTACTACACTACAGCATAATGCAGTTACAGAATGCGCAACCGAGATTACTAGGACACAGCACTCCCAGAGGTGTATTTGTAGATGAGTGACAACATCGGCCTTGATAACAGTGGATATAAGAAATGTATGGAGCGTGAGCAGTATAAAAGCATTACTCAGGCCACAGGCAAATGGACACACACACACACACACACACACACACACACACACACACACACACACACACACACACACACACACACACACAGCAAGTGTGGGACTAGAACACCAACCTAACTACTTTATTACACTACAGCATTACACAGTTACAGAACGCGCTACTGAGATTACTGGGACACAGCATTCCCAGAGGTGTATTTGTAGATGGGTGACATCATCGGCCTTGCTAACGGTGGGTATAAGAAATGTATGGAGTATGAGAAGTATGAAAGCATTACTCAGTCTTCAGGCAAATGGGGACACACACACACACACACACACACACACACACACACACACACACACACACACACACACACACACACACACACACACACACACACACACACACACACACACACACAGCAAGTGTGGGACTAGAACACCGACCTAACTACTTTATTACACTACAGCATTACGCAGTTACAGAATGCACTACCGAGATTACTGGGACACAGCACTCACAGAGGTGTATTTGTAGATGGGTGACATCATCGGTCTTGCTAACAGTGGGTATAAGAAATGTATGGAGTGTGGGCAGTCTAAAAGCAATTTAGAGTCCACTGGCAAATGGGGACAGGCACACACACACACACACACACACACACACACACACACACACACACACACACACACACACACACACACACACACACACACACACACGCCAGTGGCCGGTACGGAACACCTGCCTATTTACAGATTACTATTACAATACTACATACTTATGAATTGCGCCACATATATTACATATGTCAAGGATGTCATTATGACCGTCTGGGAATAGGGATATCAACAGGGATGCTGGCAGTTAAGATGTACATACCTGTGAACCTGTATGTTTAAAGTAGGAATCCATCCTGACCTGGAGTATGCCCATCTGTGGAATGGACGACTACTACCACTATACAGGTTTACAGTGGCCATGCCCATACACAGAGGCACATAACTGGCACAAGGTGTCACTTGGCATGCTCACACACTTAGTAGCACAGGGCTGGTCGGAATGCACTACTATGTGTCCATCTACACAAGGATATACTGGGCGTGCTCATACTCCTAGTACCACATGGGCTGACTGGGATGCACTCTGATGCTAAACACGGAGCGCCACAGTGGCCATGCTATTACAGGTAGACGTAAAGAACACATTGTAATGGGCTCTGGTGTTAGTAGTTGTCATTGTTAGCCGGAATGCTGCTCTACATATATTTGACACCAGTCTTTTACACAACATCAGCTGTCATTCTGGGATGACATGGCTGACAGTAGGCAGGCCTTTATCACATATCACATGCATCCATGATACAAAGGAGTGTGAATATTACCCAAGTCACATCCACCCACACAGTGCCATTCCAAGGCAAATGTCCTAAACACAGGTTAACTCCCATACACCTACAGGACAAATGCATTGCTTTCTTATGCTAACCAGTGCTAGATGTGTAGCGTCCATATTCACAGCTGGTCACTATAGATCCAACAATGGGAAGTATTGACATCTGTGCAGTGAGGAACACCTGGCTGATGGCTCTGTAGTGCAGAATAGCACTACCACCATATACCTCAGAACCTAGCATTATCACCATATACCTCAGAACCAGACATGTGGGCCATAACACAGGTACGGACCGCTCCAGGTGGTGTACCCACATACATAAAGGCCACTGACATGTACTGACCAGTCCCCCCACAAAAGGCATCACAGATGAGCCATGTGCAGGACACAGTGTCACATGCTGCATTCTAGGATGTGAACTTCAGACACCACCATGCCCTCAGACCACCAACACACAACCATACATGTTGTATGACATAGCAGAGTACACCACCATGTGACCCTTGACCTTTGTACTGTATCAAGCTCTACATCAACTGTAGAAAGTACACATGTACTGACACAGTTGCATCATGTGTTATGTAAATGCAATGATACCACTGTCTGTGTCCAGGTCAGCTGTACACATACCAGGGGCCCTTGGTACTTTCCACCATTAGCAGATGACTGTTGCTGTACACCAGTACACATCCTCATGTATGGATATGACATACATGTACCTGCCCTGGGTATGTACATGCCACACACACAACATACCTGTAAATAGAATAGCTGTTGTTGTCCTTTGTGCAAACAGGTGGCTACAGCCATTACACACAATGCACATGGAATGTAGGTCCATGGCTGCTGAATGCTAACAGTACATAAGGTGTGATATCAATGTTGACAGAGGTAACATCCCCTCTGTACTGGTCACCCATCATATCATACAACAGGCCATGTGTCATGTATGTAATTACACATATCCACCAATTGCAATGCCTACAAACATGACCAAATGTCAGGTTTGTAGAACCTACACACCTGTACGCATAGTGTTGTGCATTCGGATAACATGCATGTGCAGTTGCTGATGTATGCAGGTAATGTGTATCCTAGTACATCATGCAGTTGCAGTGCAGCCTCAACATTGCCAACTGTATATAGTGATATGCTGAATGTACAGAAAGATGTACCACAGGCATGGACAGATGTGTGGAAATAACTAAGTTCCAAAGACATGCATCTGGAGCATTTCTCCCCGGGCCTCCGCTGAAAACAGGCTCTGTGGAACCTCCCAGGACATCCCAGTTAAAAAAAAAAAAAAAAAAAGTGTTGGAGCATCTTTGCAGATGGATGTTTGCTGTGGAAAGCTCACAGGTGTGTCACAAGTGGTCCTACAATACCCTATGTAACGGGTAAGCAATGGTTTCATTAATTGAAGGACATAACACACAACTTAGCCATCAGGGTGACAGCGAAGGTAAATCACTTGACACCTGTTAATAGATATGAAGTCCCTAGTGCATATATCAGCACTCTTGCCACAGAAAGCATCACTACAGTTTGTAATGCATGCAATACTGCTGTACATCTGACATACATAACATGAGCTAGGCAGGTCTGAGATTCACAGTACTGGCATGTGTGATTGTGTGTGTGTCCATATATGTCACATATTGTGGGGAATACATCTCAATTGTTACTCACTCTCCTGTACACTAGTGTACATATCTGTACAGACTGTAATGTAGAAAGCAGGACATAGGAAGGGGTGTGTATCTCACACATGTGAGGTATCTGTATGTGCATGACAAAGGTGTATTAATTACTGAATGCCATAGTGTGTATATGTAGGGCTGACTGGTCCCTGGGATGAGGATGTATGTTACCATTGTGAACTGATAAGACCCCTCCCACCATCCAGATGATGCATTCTATTATCCGTGTTGATGTCCCTGATCTTAGGCCGTACTGACTACCTGTACATGTGTACTCTCTGTGGCGCATCATGTAGGTGCACAGTACTGTAATGATGATTTGCACATAGGCAGGGGTCCTCATCCCACCAGTAGCAACTGTGTGTGAGTGTGTCTTACTGTGTCGGTGAATCCGTGAGTGTGTGGTATGTTACTGTGTCACTGAATACATATGTGTCAATACCTGAGTGTGTGGGTGCAGTTGTGTGTTGGCATCCTGTCATGGGAACATGTATTACTGATTCCCAATGAGGCATCACACTTCCCACTGGCCTCTACCCTTGTAATCAGCTAGACCACTCTCTTACCTCACCACTCCATGTAACTGTACCTGTGATGTCACCCTTTATGGATGTCACATCTGTGGCCACAGTAGCTTAATACACAGCTATCATGCTCTTGGAATGGTACACGTGTTTGTAACTTGGGACATTCTCACTGGTATGTGGCAGCTACACAGTGCATGCTGGCATATTCATACATACCTGTGAGTAGTCCACATTGACATATGGGACACTAACTGCAAACACTGACATCCACCGGCACGTGCAATTAGACCTGAAGAAGGACAGCAGAACATCATGACCAACATGCAGTTACTGTTGTTACACAAAACACATACTGTTAACATTATTGTACACCTGTACTACATGGTATATCTGCTGCCTGTCAACAGTCCTCAACATTTGTAAACTACACGTATCATCCTAGTCTGTTCACCCTGTGCATCAGACCATATGAGCATGTCCCTGCACTGATGGTGTGGATGTCAGGGATGCAGCACAGGCATCATCATATGCACAGGGTGTTAATGTTTGCTGTAGGCCTAGGCTGCACTGTTGTTACACAAGACACATACTGTTAACAGTATTGTACACCTGTACTACATGGTATATCTGCTGCCTGTCAACAGTCCTCAACATTTGTAAACTACACTTATCCTAGTCTGTTCACCCTGTGCATCAGACCATATGAGCATGTCCCCGCACAGATGGTGTGGATGTCAGGGATGCGGCACAGGCATCATCATATGCACACGGTGTTAATGTTTGCCAGAGGCCTAGGCTGCACTTTTGTTACACAAGACACATACTGCTAACAGTATTATACACCTGTACTGCATGGTATATCTGCTGCCTGTCAACAGTCCTCAACATTTGTAAACTACACGTATCATCCTAGTCTGTTCACCCTGTGCATCAGACCATATGAGCATGTCCCTTAACTGATGGTGTGGATATCAGGGATGCGACACAGGCATCAACATATGCACAGGGTGTTAATGTTTGCTGGAGACCTAGGCTGCACTGTTGTTACACAAAACACATACTGTTAACAGTATTGTACACCTGTACTACATGGTATACTTGCTGCCTGTCAACAGTCCTCAACATTTGTAAATTACACGTATCATCCTAGTCTGTTCACCCTGTGCATCAGACCATATGAGCATGTCCCTGCAATGATGGTGTGGATGTCAGGGATGCGGCACAGGCATCATCATATGCATAGGGTGTTAATGTTTTCCCGAGGCCTAGGCTGCACCATTGGATGACATCATGTTTGTGGGTTTGGGCATTTGATCTAATTGGGTGTATGTGGATGTTATGCATGTGTGTGTTGCGGTGCCCTACATATGTTTCCAGTGTGTGCATGTATGTATGGAAACAGTTCTCCCATGTGTCTGGCCTACACAGGGGTATTAATTACAGCTGCAGACTGTACAGGTGAGGTTTTACAGTTCATGGTGTCTGGCTACACACATGTTACCTGTGTCTGCCAGGGGTTGCATGGGCACTACCAGACAGAGGTGCAGATTGGGTACGGTCTGATGTCACTAGTCCATTGGAACCGTGTCCCTGTTGGGACCATCCCGGGCCATGTGCACGTGGCCTGCTGTGTCATGGTGTGGACAGCACACCACCAAATGCACTGCTGCTGCTACTGCCACTATGGAAGCAGGCATGTGAGGTAACTCGTACATGTAGACCTGACACAGGTGATGTAGAAGGCCTACGTCCACTTGCCTAATTCCTCACTCCTACCAGATGTTCCAACACAGACAGCTCACGCTCGCGGATTGTCATGCCATGGTCAAGGACTCCAACCATGTCACCTAACCGTCTATTCAAAGCTTCAGCAATCTGCTGTTGAGCATTTACCATTGCCTGGATGTTGTTGATTAAAGAATGGACAGCAGCCCTCTGTAGCCTCTGATCTTCTCTGCTGCACCATTCAGCACATGCCTCTGCCTTCATTATAGCCTGAAACATGCGTCTGGTGCCACCAGCTACTGCGCTGTCGTGCAGGAGCATGTTGGCCAGAGGTCTTCCTACAAGCAGCACTGGCCATGTGCCTGTGTGGGGCACCACCAGTCATTTGGCTGACACCATGGTGTGCAGGCACACCTTCCATAGCTCCCACACTTTCCTGTTCCAAGCTACCACGTGCCAGCTGTCCTTCCTCTGTGGCCACTGGTGATGGGGTATGTGCAGGTATGGGATCTATGTGCGGGGATGAGGGTGATAGATGAGGGGGATTTAGATGGAATGGCAACCAATGGCACAGTTTCAGCCCCTGACAGCTCTGCCAGTGTCTCAGTCATACATTCATTATCACTTCTAGAGTCTGTGTGGACACTAACATCAGATGCACCGCAGGAGGGCAATGCACCTACATCACCTGTGAGGGCAGACAAGAACTGTACATTACAATCTATACAATAATCACACACACAGACACACACACATGTAATATGACAGAAGGCATGCAACATGCATGAGATACGGCAGATGGCATGCAGCACAGACAATAATAGTGGTAGTTTTCATACATCCCTCGGTTGCACACAACAGCATGCATGTGTCATAGCAGATGGCATGCAAATTACACAATAATAGTAGTAGTTAGCATACATCCCTGTGTTACACCATGTGGACCAGCACAGGTTAACAGTACACCTGCCTGATGTGTGGCATATGACCTTGATAATCACATGTAGTATGAAATGAGATCTGCTGACATGTGCAATGACATGCATACATGTTTAACACAATGGTGTCCTGTCGAATATACAGTGGGGCAATGGTATACCAATGCAGTGTTGTCTGTCCGCCTTACAGATATACTGCACATTTAGCTGATGTGCATGGCCATTGCAGGGAATCATGAGGCATCTCTAGTGCTATACAGTGTGAGTTACAGACAGGGTTCATAGCCATGACTGTGTTCAGATACAATACATATATACTGTGGAATGTGACCCACGTCACTGAGGTGTATACACACTACACCATGATGTGGAAGTTGTGACACAGGTCACTAACAGGTATATGGATGACACCCCTGCACATCTGCAACCATATTGCTGCACCCTGTCAACTATGGCCAGACATGGGGAACACGTTGATACACCATGTCCCACATGACATCTGTGTACCACACACACGAGGAGCTAGTATGACATTTATGTCCAACACCATCAATGGGAATGTACTGTATCTGTGGCCTGATGTGGATACTGTACAGGTGACTGCTGTCATGCTGCAACACCCTCAAGATGTTCAACACATCTTATCTGGTGGATTGATGTTACGCCTACACAAGATGTGCACAGGCCTGTAGGATATCTAGTGTTACACATCAACAATATGACCATTATACAAAGGCCATGGTTGAACCATGTGTAGCCATTGTACGACAGGGTGTACACACAAGCACAACACATCTAAAGTGCATGTTGCTCCATGTCTCTGGCCATACTCCATGGCCATATGTGTACATGTGTTGTCCAAATTATTGTGATGGACATCTATTTCACATGTCTGTGTTGTCCCATATGACATTTATGCTCCACTTGACAACAGGGTTATGCAGATAAAGGGTGGTATGTGGGATATATTTTCAGGTTAGGTAGGCAGTGTAGCAGCCAGGCCACTAGATGTCATGGACATGTCAAGATAGCACATCACATTGTGTGACATTCATAGCAGGGCTATGATCCACACCGGTGAATCCTGTGTGCTGGCCATACTCCAGCCCACTGTGTAGTACTGTTTGTATTCACCACATGTAGATCAGATCTGTAGTATGTCCCTAAAGGGAACAGCACCTCCACCACTGTATACACAGCTATCCACACATCTGGCAATGACAGTTTGTGAGGATTCATGTGGGTGAGATTATTCACATAGTTTGCAAGTGTTGCACATGGGTAGTCATTGTGATGCATTGCAGGTCCTACCTGTATATTGTGACAAGACCATACATTATGTGTACATGTTGTAAATGGCCACATGGCAGATAGATTTGTGCATTATGGTTCCTGATAAATAATAACCCTGTCACCTGCAATGGGCTGCTGTTGCAGCAGAATGCCAGAGGTACCTAAATTGGAGTAATACAGCAGTATGAGCATAATCCACCCCTGTATAAAGGCTACAGGATGCAATGTGCATAACACATACACCAGTACATTAGACTATACTATGGTGTATGCACATGTGTGCATACACAGAGTAGCATACTATAGTATGCGGCATGTATGTATACATGACTTGCATATGATGTTACATTACATATTGTACAGTGGCACATGCAACTATATGGAATATAGTTGTTATAGGTGCAGCACTGACTTACCAGGCAACTCCAGGCTCAGTGGTTGAGAGACACCCAACTCCACAATATCGGCTAAGGCTTGGGGATGTGGTTGTGCAGGTGTCCCCAGGTTGGCCAGTAGCTCCTCGGTACATGTGAGTGGGGGCTGGGTTGGTGGTCCACCACCTGTTGCATGTTGTTCCCTGGTGATTGCATTCGCATGCTGTTTTACCCATCTAATGAGGTCTGTACAGTGTCTGCGCACCTGCTGGTATGTGCAGTTGTGACCACCCACATCATTAACCCTCCTGCGAAGTTCCATCCATAGGGCATGTGGAGAAGGTACACATTCGCACAACACCACACTTATCACATAAGTCTCACTGAATCTACCCCACCATTAACTGGGAAAACTACTTGTGTACCAACACATTAGCTCACTGGTTTCTGGAATTAATAAACACCAATGCCCTGACTCAACATATCCACACACCCACCAGGGGAAACAATATCCTAGACCTAGGCATTGCCAACATGAGTGACTGGTGCTCCACATGTGAAGCCAACTCCTCGTTGGTCCGATCAGACCATGTGCTGAATGCCATTGATATCCACATCCCGCACCCACCCCCATTAAGGGAACCACAGTATAATATGTTTACAAGGCCAACTATATGCTTCTTAAGACAGACGGGGTGGACGTCATGACATCCTTGCAGATGGACAGTACAGTTACAACTGCTGACTCCTACACGAATGCACTCTATAAGCACTTACACGAGTGCATGGCTTGTGCTATCCCAAACAGAACCAGGATGCTATACTCCTAATTAACTAAACCAATCTGGTGGTCCCCTGCCATAAACAAATTGTACTACAGGAGGAAGACACTGTTGCAAGTGAGAGTACAATACCATGAGTGGAAGATCTCCCTGGCCAGCCTCAGTAAGAAGGTGAGTTCCATTGATCCCTTATAAGATCCTCCAAAGCTAGCTATGAAAACTAAAACGCAATTAATACCAAAAACAACCACAAAGCATTCTATAGCTATGTCATATATCTCAATGTCAACAGCCAGATCTGCACTGAGTTACAGCACAAAGGCACGAACATTACAGAAACAATTGATATTGGCAACAACCTGGCAGTTCCCTCTCAAAGCTGCACACTCTAAAGGCAATATCACAGCATCCATGGGACCAGACAACATCGCAGGCTGTGTTTTACATGAACTTCAGAACATACTGTCTCCCCACCTACGCACCATGTTCAATAATAGCCTCACATCGAGCATAGTGCCCCCAAATGGCTCACAGCAACAGTTATCCCACTCCACAAAGGTGGCACCACAATGGACCATGGGACCTATTTCCCTATAGGCCTGACTGGCCTGGTCTGCAAGGCTATGGTGCACATCATGGATCACTGTCACAGAGACATTGGGTACCTCCAAATCTTTGACCCCTCCCTGTTTGTCGTTGTTAAGGGTGGACTATACCTCCTAAACCTGGTGGACTTCTTAGAGACAGTTACCAAGGCATTAGATGAGGGTAAGGAGGTCCACACAGCCTACCTAGATCTCTCATAGGCTTTCAACACCATTCCTCCTTCTGGTATTATCAACATACCCATCCGCCTGAACGTTAACCCCTACTTCATGTGATGGTTTGCAAAGTGGCTCACAGACAGAAACAACACAGTGGGAGTTGCACACCCTAGGTCCGACTGTATACCAGTTACAAGTAGTGTCCCCCATGTCTCAGTCCTAGGACACCTCATGTTCGGTAAATACTGCTCTGACGCACAGACAAGCACAGGAGGGCTTTGGCTGAAAAGGTTTGCAGACGACTGCAAACTAGGGGACATAATTGTTTCCCCAGCT
The DNA here is from genome assembly GCF_019279795.1 of Protopterus annectens. NCBI lineage: Eukaryota > Metazoa > Chordata > Ceratodontiformes > Protopteridae > Protopterus > Protopterus annectens. The sequence goes on along the minus strand of NC_056739.1, from coordinate 1,424,899,720 downwards.
ATTACAGACACCCTCTGGAAGGGTCACACTGAGACGGATACCTGGTGTTAATATCATGGCGTCAAGCTAAACACCTAAAAGTGCATAGTCATCCCCTTTGGGTATAACTAATTACCCACAGACTACCACATAGGTGCTAGTCCCTTCCATGCAGAAAAGGTAATAAGGGATCTGGGAACCCCAGAAGATAGCAATCTCTCCTTTGATACCCATAATGACAAGGTGGTTAGAATATACTTCTACATGGCCCCCCTAATCTCTAATGGGTTTCCATCCAGATCAGAGGGGCCATTGTGACTCTACTCATGACATATTAGACCCATTAAAGGATACAACACCCCATTTGGGATATACCTTACAAGACAACTGCAACTGCTTGGAAGACCACACCAGTACCACACCAAGAGGATTACTGACCTCAAACAGATGACCTATGCAGCCCACCCTAAGAAACTCCAGCTGTACTGTACTCAGTTGCATACTGCATACTCACAGGTGATCTCTGCTTGACAAACAAGGCCCATGTCCAACCATGTATTGCTGGATATGCTCCACCTAAACAGAGGCCCCTGAGAGCCACATGCTCTAGGGATATACACCTAACCATAATGATTAGTAGGATGTGCTGGACAGATAGATTCTTGACCCAGACAGTCCCCGTGCTTTGGAACATGATTCCAATGTACATCAAGCATGGCCCCTCACTAGCACTCTTCAAAGGAAACCTTGACCTGTGGATGGGAGACAGACATATACCCCGGGGATCACTGCAGTGGCTCTGCTGGACAGAGGCACAGGGAACTATTGGCTCTGCCATTCAGAGGCACAGGGAACCAACCTATGGGGGTGGCGAAAGCCAACACACTCTAGCTAGGCTTACAAATACCCTTGATAAGGCAGCCTAGTACATACCTTTGCACATATTACATGTATTATGTGCATGGATAGTTAAATAGCTCTTCCATTTTACTTTGCTGTCATGCTGATAAACTGTTGGCTGACTAAAAGACATATGTATCCTGTTATTGTGTATTGTAAATGCCAGTTGACATAACTAATGTTTGCCTAACATCACAGTAATGCTATGTAGCTTGTAATATATATCTACCTACAATACTGTACATTACACAATTATTGGCACAATATCCCACAATGCAAATCATAATTGTACAGTGGTCCAATCTTCCACATGCTATTCTCTGTAATACACCCATACATATGGCTACAGTTACAATATATCAACATTTACTATCCCCTGTTATAGCACATACTTGTTGAACCAGCCCTGCCCTTGACATTGGCTGGTGAGGAGTATTTCTGTTCAAAGCCCTTATATAGCATCCCTTGTGGAGTATGCGGTGTTTGCCTTGTGTCCTACAGCAGTACATTCAAACACTACAAGCGTTACTATGCTCAACAATACATCACTACAAGATAACTGTTTCCACTATATGGATTGCGTGCACTTTAAATACTACAGAAAGGTACTACATACACAGACATACTGACCGTTCTACATACCTTATTAGTAACCCGAGGTGTCATTAACTGTTGATTTAATCCTTTTCAGTTTGTGTTTCAATGTTCTTTGTAATGTTCCACTGGTATATACGGATGGTTTAAATGTGTGATAAAACATCCTTTTCTAGTTACATATTGGTACCATGTGGTATCCTGTCCACCAATTGCTGTTCCAAAGTAGTTAATTAGATGCACATCAGCTATGCAGCTACTCCATTAGCTGATACCATGGCAACAGTGGTGTATAACTGAGTACTCCTTTTGGGCATTGTTCGTTTGCCTTACTTTGAAGGGAAATGGCCTAGATGTGTTGTTTGTGATATATTTCAACAGCTATATGGAGACACACAGAGATATATTAGCTTCATGACTCCCGTGGACTGTGTGTAATGTCTAGACAATTTAGTTTTACATGTGAGTACAGCTGTTATATTTCGGAACAGTGCTACTTATGCAGGGTTTGTTTGTACCTGATACTTCTGCAGATGTTTAAGTCTGGCAAGGATGTTTGGCCAACTCAAGGCCGTATGGCTATGCAAGAAATGTTATGTGGTGTACAGTGTGCTCACCAGACATCCTTTATTTGGTGTACAAGTGTAGCATACTGTGCTGTTACTCACTAATTGCTAACACATCCCAATGTACGCACAGCCCTCTGAAATGGGATTAGTGCAAACAAACCCTGTTACATCAGCAGCTGTTCCATTGTATAACAGCAGCTATTTCACATAGAGCCATGTTAGTGTGTCTGACAAGGTATGTTAAGGCTTCTGCAGATGTTGTACAGTGAGTGGATGATTTGTGATGTTATTACAGTTTGTATTGTAATATGTTTGGGCATGGGGGTGATGTTGGTGGGTGTGCTTAGCAAATGCAGGTGTGAAGGAACTGCTTTTATACATAATCGCTATGTGCATGAGGGTTCTTTCCCTATTTGAACACCTATCCTTTTGTGGACTAATACAATGGTAATTGCAGGCTGATTCATTAAGGCACTGTTATGTGGTTCCTGTATAGCATGCAGGTTTTGTTAGTCCCTGAATCCCTTCGGTAATACATCTGAATGTAATAACGTGTTGCTACATGATAGCTGTGTATTTCTGTCATAGGTATTTGCAGTCATTGTAGTTGTGTGGGTAACTGACCCTTTTTGGCCATAGTGGGACCTTTTCGGGACACACATCTGATTTTACAGGCCGACACAAACCCACGGTCCGTACAAGGGATACAAATGTCCTTTCTTGCCTAAATATGAGGTTATTCTTGTAGCAGTTTAGTTGCTTATCCTGTTTCCTGTAACATGTAGGTATTTTAGATACAGAAATAAGTATCGTATGCAACTATTACAGTTGATATGGGACATAATTATGTCCTACAATCCCAGGACATTTGCCACGTTTAATATATTTGGTCAGGACACAACTGCCCAAAGAGGGAGTGTCCCTCACAAAATGAGACAGGTGGTAACACTATCATTGGCTCATGTCCATAGCACATATTTGTAATAGTGTATAGGCATATACTCTCCATATCCTTTGTTCATAAAGGTTGGTAGTGGCAGAATGTGTGATTGCTATGGTCCATGTTATACACATATATGAACACTTCAACAGCTGTATACAGGAGACCTACGGAATCTCGAAACCACAGAGTTCAGACGCACACAGTACCGGGACCAGACTCTCATACTCCACATTACCGACATCGACAGTAACTCACAAAAGTAACACGAACATGGAACACACACATGCACGCACAGATACACTGCTACCCAACACATCCAAACAAACCATCCTACACTATGTATGAGCAGGTGGCCAAGCCCACCTACACCCCCCATGTATGTGACTGCACCCCCCATACCACTTCCTACTTTAATATTCTACCTCCTAGGTCACAAACAGACGCACAAAGCTAACCCACACCCACACATTACAGTCCTCCAAGAACACACACCACACAATGAACACACACTTACACACACTACAACCCTAAGAAACACACTTACACACAGTAACCTACCTGAACCATAACACCAGAAGCACTGACTAACTGTCCATTAACATTGTGAGATTACACCTTGTACACCTGGTGTGTCGGTGTTCTTTCGGACCTTATGCCTCGGGATTACGTGCGTCGGTATGTTAAGCAGTTGGTATGTGGTAGGTATCCCATTTATATGTACCTCCATGGTTATGTAGATATTGTTAACCTATCTATATATCTACATATATATGTATATCCCCATATATCGACATATCTCTCTCTCTGTATATGATGATGTATATATAATATATATATATATATATATATATATATATATATATATATATATATATATATATATATATATATATATATAACATGCCGGTTTGTCCTATTTCAACACATTCCTACCTTTTGTGTTTTATCCTGTCAGTATACACAACTGCCATTAGTGCATCTCAGGTAGCTTTGTGGTATGTTATTATGATGAATGTGTACATAGTTGCATGTTCTAATCTTGGCAGTGATATCTTACCTCTCAGAGCAAGCACTGGTAGTGCAAGGGTGATTAACGTACATTTCAGCAGTTGTGTGTTCCACATGTTTATTACTCTGTGGAGAACTACCTATATATGCAAGCTGTGTTTAAGGTATACTATGTAAAATGTACACATATGTGAAGATTCCTGTCAGGGATACTCCCCATTATTTGGAACTACATCCTTGATTACATTATACAAAACCCCTCACTGACACTCTGGGAAATCCTTGCAGAGTGGGTGGTGAACAATAGTTACACCCCAGGGATCTCGCAATTGGCTCTGCTCTACAGAGGGACAGTTAGTTAATCGATGGGGTGGCGACAGCAGACACATTTTGCCTATGCTTATGAGTGGCCTCGGCAGTTGGGCATGTACCTACCTATGTATCTATAAACCTGTACATACAGTATGGACACATGCTGATAGCTTAATTTACTGTTCAGGTATTGACTTACCTTGTGCCAATGGCAGTTGTGTGTACAATAGTTGAGGGCTACCTATGTAGGATGCACACAGTAGACCACCCCGTGTGTGTGTGTGCCATCCGTGTTTGCTGTGTGTGCAGGTGGAGAAGGGTGTCAGTCTATGAGTACCTGCACTGTCAGTGTGTGTGCTATATGTTCCCTCTTTGCCAAGGCATGGGCATACTGGGCACATCTCCGTCTGCCTATTGGGGCTAGCACAGGGTGTTTGTGGTCTGAGTCCCCCTGTGCCTGTGGGTCCCTTGGCAATGGTGGTGGGCTGTGAGGGCCTTCACCATTCTGTCCCTGCTGCAGCTGTTTCCACAGGATCATATTGTGTAGCATGGCACATACTATGAAGATGTGGGCACACATTCCTGGAGAGTACTGCAAGGCTCCACCGGATATGTCCAAGCAATGGAACCATGATTTCAGCATCCCAAACACGTGCTCTATGATGATTCTGGTTTCTGCATGTGCCTCACTATGGCATTCTTGCATGGCTGTGTGTGCATTTCTGATGGGAGTCATCATCCACGGTTCCAGTGCATAGCCAGCATCCCCCATCGGGTGGCCATATGGGATGTTCCCCCTGGCAAATACCTGATACAGCTGTGAGGCATGCCAGATGTGGAAGTCGTGATAGCTTCCAGGGCTGCCAGCACACACATCCATGATAATGCCCTGGGCATTGCACACAACCTGGCAGTTGATGGAAGGGAATCCCTTGGTGTTTATGTAGTGCCTACCCTGCTCACTGGGTGGTGACTTGATGTGTATGTGCATGCAGTCTATTACACCCAGTACCTCCGGGTATTCTGCCACATGGTGGAAGATACGCATATTGCTGGCCAACTCCTCCTGCATTCAGGGGAAGTATATGTGCTCATTGGCATGTGGTAACATGTCATCTAGGAACAGGTGGAGTATCCTGGATGCTGATGCCTGTGAGATCCCCATGATATCCCCAGTTGGCCTTTGGAAGGTACCTGTGGCTAGTATTCTCAAGCTTACACATACCTTCGTGTCCACTGGGATGGGTTCTCCTCTGTTACAGCTGGCTCTGAGGCGTAGCCGGCACAGTTCAACAAGTTGCTGTATGATGTCCCTGTCCACCCTGTAACGCTCTACTATCTCCAGATCATGTAGCCCCTGGTAGGTTACCCTGGGTCTGAACACTCTTCTCCTCCGGTGCCTGAGATGGTTGTCAGCATCATCCTCCACACCACCGTCAGTCTCCAACACATGCTGGTGAATCAAAGCTATGGTGGCCCCTAACATGTACATATTAAAAGTTCCCCGTCTGTATACACCAATGGTGCAGAGTGTCTGGGAATACACAAGTGTGTGTGTGGGGCTTTCACACCTTATACTATTGTGCAATGGATGATGCTGGTGTAATTGTGTGTGTTTGTGCTATTCCAGCTGCAGGGTATCTTAATTATTGGTTTTACAGCAGGTACTGCTATTGTGGGGCCTTTGGTGTTGATTTACGCTTGTCTACCATGATTCATCTATTGCCCTTTACTTCTATTTTCAACCCGATTACCCTCCCATTGTCAGGCATGCATCCAGCTGCTGCCTTTCTTGTTTTGTGCTTTCACAACCCAGGATTGTGTTGGGAAATGTGTTATGCAGCTGATCTACTGCAAGTTTGCTTTGTTCTGCTGTGACAGTTCTCTTTTCTTTGCTGTACGGCACCTCCCCTTTCCTGTTCTGCAGGTAGCTGCTAGCAGCCTTGTTAGCTGTTGTCTATGGCCCACTGTGAGTTTCTAGGTGTTAATTACTCATTTGTACTCTAATTACCATGCTGCAGCATTTTCTTATTGTATTCCCATATCCTTCCTGTTTCAGCTGTGGTGCATGCAGCGCACAGCCATTTACCGAGTTTTGTGTGCGTTTTCATCCACATTCACATGAACTTTCCATTACCTTGTGTGCTCTCAGCTAAGCAAAGCTATGGCTATTTCCACACCCGTATCCTGCGGCTTTGCTTAGAAACATGCAACATGAATTAGCAATGATCCAGTACGCTTACAGCTACGGTGGTGCGCCCCTCTCTTGATGTCATGTTTACCTCCAGGCCACTCCTCGGTGTTGTACCGCTATGCTGTGTGGTACATCCTTATGCCAGTGGGGCATTTGCGATTCAGTATTACTTGACTCATTTGCATGGCATTGACTGCTAATTCCTAGTTACCACAAGGAACACTGTCACAGACCCTTAGCAACCCTTGCGCCATGGTTGTGGTGTAGCATGCGTGCCACTGACTATTATGGTGATATCATGAATTGCATTACATTACAGTTTTATGAAATCTAAATATATTTTCCTTGTGATCCCATTTGTGCACCAATGCACTGTGGTTTTACTTTGCACTGGTGTGGCCATGACATTAAATGTTATCTTTTATATGTTGTGCATGTTGTTTTATGCCATAGCTATATATTTAGCCATTGGCCTATATTAACATTATAATACGTAAGTTTGGTCCACTTTCATGGCTCTGATTTTATGTTTGACAAAATGTAAACCTTTTTTGTTTACATTTCTACATGCTTATGCTATGCCTGCACCACTTCATGAATCACTATAGACCTTCATTTGCATGCTACACTGCTGCACATGGGGTAATTAGAATACATGGGCCGGGAGCTGCGCAGCTCTGCTGGACGCTGGTAGTGCACGTGGAAACAGCTCTTCCTGAATCGCTTGGCGGCCATATTTGGTGCTAGATTGCCGACGTTACTCCAGCACATGGTGCAAGCTTCATAAATCCCGGGGAAAATCTCTAAGCCTAAATATACAAGTGAATTTGATAACGGGATTAAAAACAGTAAAAATGGAAATATATATATGCAGAAATTTATAAAATATTACCACAAAATATTATAGGTACACTTGGTGAAATCTTTTATTATTAGTTATGTAGCATCATATTTTAGATGAATTTTATCATTAAATACAGACTAAAAATTATGTATGGTAATCCTATCCTTAAGATTTAGAGAAAAAAATGATAGTGTAGAGATAAAAAACAGACAGGATTCATTATTAATAAGACAGTATATGATAGCATTAGAAGAATACTGGTAGTGTTAGATTTAGCCAAAAAATAGCATTAATCAGTCTAGATACAGATAAAGCATTTGATTATGTTAATTGTGAATATTTAAAACACTTTTTCATTTTTCACAAAACTTAATTGGTATAAAAAATAAATTGTACTTTGGATCTAAAGCATTCAGCAAAATGGGTATGTTTATTTCAAAATCATTGGATATTTGTAGAGGTTCTAGACAAAGGTATTCACTATCTCTTCTTCTATTTGCATTATCTGTAAAGCCAGTAGCTAATAGCATTAGCTCCAACAGGAAAATAGAAGGTTGTATTATAGGATCCTAGGATTCTAGGACATTACTAGGCTATCGACCCAGAGTTCTTTTTAAGCCTAGCTGTTTTAACCCAACATAATACCATAGAGGTACTAGTCAATACCCAAGAATGCATTTAATGATGACTGCCCATGTCCAGGAGAGTTGTGGGTGCTATCCCTGGTAAGAAATTATGGTGCTCCATCCACTCATCCAAGTTCCTCTTGAACAGTGTCATAGTGGTGCTCTATTTCACATGAACTGGTAGCCTGTTCCAAAGATGTGGCAGTCGCTGGGAGATAAATTTGTCCTTCCAGCATATCTTATTTATGTTGCAGGCCATATTTAATTCCTTGGAACAGGTAGTCCTAGACCCATTTGATTTACAGATATGCAGCAAGTTCATTAGGTTTGGGTCTTGGGTTGCTCTATAAGCCAGGCATAAGTCTCTCCTAAGAAGTCTATATGATATGGAGTATAGTGATAGGGATTTTATTCAGTCTGTGTAAGGCACATGCTGGAGGCCCTTGATCTTCTTTGTTAGAAACTTCTGAGGTCTCTCTAATTGTAGGTGCTTTGTATGGTACAAACCAAATGGGGAGTTATACTCAATTATGGGTCAGATAAGTGCTGAGTATAGGAGGGGTTATAACTTCTTTTGCTCTCAAGACAATGCCTTTACTAATCAAGTGAGCTATGAGGAAAGTTTTCTTACAATGGTATACACATGGTGGTCAAGGTTAAGGTTGCAGTCAACCTTTGATCCCGGGTCCCTTAACACTTCATGTGTACTTAGGGTATTGTTATTGATTTCATGATGTGAAGAGACGTTGTTTGTGCCAAAGGGAATTATGATGCATTTTTTAATTCAGTTTTAGACCATGACTAATACACCAGTCATTGGTCTGTGTGAGACCATCCTGGAGTTTACTGACATCATTTGAGGATTCAATGATTTCACCCAGTTTGCAGTCATCTGCAAAGTTGATGAGCCACAACCCTTTAGTTTTGACCTGAACTTCTGAGAAGTAAATACCAAACAGTAGGGGGCCCAGCACTGACCCCTGTGGCACCCCACTGGTAACAAGTCTGCTGATTGATGTGAAGGCACTCACTTTGATAGTGCCTGTCTGGTTTGTGAGCCATTTGGCAACCCATCTTACAATGAAAGGGTTTACATTGAGTTTGCTAAGTTTATCAGTAATGCCTGAATGTGGGATTGTGTAGAAAGACTTTGCCAAGTTGAAATATGCTGTGTGCACATATTTGCACTCATCAATGGCCTTGGTCACACTTTCAAGGGAATCCAAAACATTTAACAGGCAGAATCTGCCCTTCACAAAGCCAAAATGGGTAGGATCCAGGGTTTGGAGGGCACCTATGTCTTTATTTATGAGGTCCATAATCATACGTTCTGTGGCCTTACAGATGAGGCTTGTCAGGCCTATGGATCTGTAATTCCCTGAGTCTGTAGCTCTTCTCCATTCCACAGGAACAAAGCCTGTGGCTAGGCTATGATTGAAAGGGTACTTAGTGGTGATGGTAGTTCTTATCTTAGTCTATTTAGAAGATAGCCTGGGATGTCATCTGGTCCCATAGAGGCCATGTTCTTTGCCTTAGACAGGGCTTTGAGGACCTGCTCTTCAGATATGTAAGGTTGGGGGAAAGTTTGGGTGATGGTTTGTTGTAAGTTAGGAGGGGATAAGGGAGTGAAATTTTTGGCAAACCTATCTGCTAGCAGGTTTGCTATCTCTGTGGGATCAGTGTGTGTGATACCATTGGCCACAAGTTCTGTACATGCTTGGGTCCTACCCTTTAGGTTATGTACATGGCTGTAAAAGGCCTTATGGTTATCCTTGGCAGTACTTGCTAGGTTTCTGTCAAAGGAGCTCTTGGAGGATTTGACAAGTTGTCGTATTTGCCTGTTAAGGCTGAGGATGGTGCTTTTCCATTGTTGGGTCCTTGTCTTTGTTTTTTTGGACAACAACTTTTTGCATGTATTGTAGAGTTTGTTAATGCTGGAAGTCCACCATAGCAGCTTAATTTTACTTGGGGGTCTGGCTTTGATTCTATCTGGAAAAGCTGAGTTTATATGTTTATGCAAGTGACTGTACAGGGCTTTAGTGTATGCTTTGGCGTAGTTACCACTTTTAGATTGAGGTGGGTCTTGGAATGCATTTATACCTTCACCTAGGAGAGTATAGTTTGCCTTGGTGAAGTTTTTTAGTTTGATTTCACCCTTTATGAGTTCTGGTGTTAGTGTCAGTTTGAAGGTGACTGATTTGTGGTCAGTTTTAACTAATGAGGGTCCAACAGTTGCACCAGTGTACCTGTTTGATATGTTGGTGAGGATAAGATCTAGAATGTTCCTTTTGTTGGGGTATGGACAATTTGCTCCAGGGCATTTGAATTCACAAAGTCAAGGAATGTTTGTGCTAGGTTGCTTGGGCTAGAGTAGGTTTCCCAGTTGATGGTGGGGTAATTGAAATCTGCCATAACCAGTGTGTTTGGTAAAATTTGGATTGTCTTCAGTTTGGTTAAATAGGCTTTGTAGGTGTCATGACCCATGGAGGGGGATCTATAACTGGCTAGGACTTGAATGGGGGTCTTACCCACTGGAACCTGGACCAAGTGTCACTCCATGGAGTTGTCCAGTCTAACTAGATGTAAGGTGAATTTATTCCAAATATAGATTGAAACACCACCTCCTTTGGTTTTCACACATTCATTTTGTCGTCAAAAGGTGCTGAAATCATTGTAGCCTTGCAGGGCTGGGGTACTATCTGAGGCTTTAAACCAGGTTTCTCTGACTGCATAGACATCAACATCTTCTACTGATAGAAGTGCTTCCAGGGGAGTGCAGTTTTTGGATGAAGCTCCTAGCATATAGTAGCATGCCCGTAGTTTGTTCTGATTGGTTAATTTCACATCAGTGATTTTGTTTTCAAGACCTTGCTTAAAAAAGACACATTATATGCAAACATATTTTATTAACATTAGAATACATACATACTGTTTAAAGAAGTTTTGCGTTATTCACAAATATATCATTAATGAATTTTAATGATAAAACTGATTATTTGAATTAACAAATAAATTATATTCTAAGAAATGAATATAATCATAAATAGGGAAATCATGAACTTGAATATTTCGGAGCTATAATTCAACTTGATATTCATAGAATAATTAAAAAATTGATTTTCATTTCTGAAGTAAAGTTATTAATGAAAGGATGGACTATTCCACTGAAGAAAGATTAGTCCTTAGAAAAATGATGGTTCTACCTAAAATATTATATATATTGCAATCAACAGACTTACATCATAATAAATTCTTAACAAAGAAATTGGAACAAAAAATGTTAGTGTCATGTTGTGGTACCCAAATAAGCCAATAACCTGATCTAAAAATAATATTAATATTACAGGAATATGGGGAAATTAAATTTCCTGATTTAGAATTCTATGCTGCAATATTTGCAATGATTCTATTATGATTAAATACCAAGTCTAATAGGAAAAAGAGAATATTCAACATTTTTTTAGAATCTTAAAATTAAAGAACATAGATCATTTGATCTAATCAATAACATGATTTTATAGCTACTTAAAAATCTTTTAGAAGAAAAATTAATACAGAAACAGAGTCAGCATGCCTTTTCTTGATACTTAAAATATTAAGGAATTTTATTTATAGACCCCTAATGCTTAAAAGCTGGAAATGTATACTGCTTCCACTAGCTTTCACATTTGAATTGATAGAAAGTCAATATGTTATTAAAATGGAATTACTTAAAATAATACTGTATTGCTCTGGTCAACTGTTTTGATGAAAATTCATCAATCACAACTATGAGAATTCTTGAAAAATATAATTTAGGCATATTACATTCATTATTAATTAATGTATATAATTATTTATTTATTGGCATTTGATTACCATGAAAAGTCTGGTTGGGTAGGAACCCATTTCCAGTAGAAGCCCACAGAGAAAAAAGGTTTATTAAGGTAGTATGAATAGATATTCTTGTTAATGATTTTAATGATTATTTATATATATAATGAGTGAAAAGGAAAAGAAAGCAATACATGATATTTATAATGTTATGATTTTAGTCATTAAATAAAACCTTCATATGAAAAATTATCTTTCTAAAATATATAAATTAATTTTGAATAATAATAATAATAATTTTGACTCTAGATATTGGAATTTTTGGGAATTAGTAAATGATAATTTTCAGTTAAATGCTGATAAAATGCAATTAGTAAAAGTTAACAAGTATAGCACATCTAGTATATATTAGGGTATATTGATTTGCAAATATATATACATATGGGGGGATTCAATAAACCTTACATTCATTATACACTGTGTAGCAGTGCGCACTCATGCACAAACAAGGTAAACATGGTGGCATGTCGATTACAGTATAAGCAGCTGAACTGCATGCTAATAAACCAATCCAAAATGGTGGAGCTTTTCAACAAGCTATAAATCAACTTTGTAGACTTCATGCTGTTTTTTCATGTGAATTCCAAAACTTTTGGAATACATCCACAGAAAGGAGTCTACTCAGACAAAATGTTAGGGTCTGCTGCTGCTGCATTGATTCATTTGCATGTGCTACAGGCTGAAGCCAATGCTGCTGCTGCTGACAATAGGCCCAGGCCAAAAAGGAGAAGAATTTTCAGGCCCCATTTAACTTTTCACAATCTACATCACATGGAAATTGCAGAGGGTTACAAGGTGGATAAGGACACAACACAGGAACTCTGTGACCTCTGCCATCCTGAACTTAGAGCCAGAGCCAACCGAGGGGAACTCATCCCAGTGGAGACAAAGGTATGTATAGCACTTAGAACCTCAGCTACAGGTACATTTCAGAGACCAACAAGGGACATGCTGGAGGTGTCACAAGCATCCTCCACCAATTCCTGAATGGTATGCTACAGCATGCCAGTGACCACATATTTTCCTCCTAGGCTTGAGGAGAGGTCCAGAAATATGGAAGGGTTCTACCGAGTAGCACACTAACCTGAAGTACTGGGTGATATAGATTGCATACAAATAGAAATTAATGCACCACCTGGGAAACAATGTAGCTCTACATAAGCAGGAAGGGCTACCACTCCAAATCGTATGCAATGTCAAGGGGATAATTTTGAGTGTGTGTGCTGGCAACCCCGGCAGTTACAATGACTCACATGTCTGGCACACTTCCTAACTGTACCAGATGTTTGCTAGGGGGATATTCCAAAGGGTCATTTACTATGGGAAGCAAGCTATGCACTGGAGCAATGGCTCATGACACTTATCATAAATGCACCTACACTCATGGAAGAATGCCATAAGGAGGCACAACTCAAACCAGAAATATCATAGAACCCTGAAGTACAATCCATGGACAGGGACAGAAAAATCCACAGTATGTGCCATGCTACACAAAGTAATCCTGAGGAAACAGCTTCAGCAGGATCAGCAGGGGGAAGGGGCAGACATCACACCACTGTCACTGCAGCCACTGGCAGATGAGGAGACAGAGAGGGAACCACTAGCTGCTGTGTGTGTAGGCAGATGTAGGTGTGCTCAGTATGCCCTTGCATTGACTAAGAGACAATGCATAGCACACTCACTCACCACTTAGGGGCCTAGAGGCAGGTCAAAACAATGGTGCAGTGGTTAGAGTAGTCAGCCCACAGCAAGAAGTTCTCCAGTTCAATTCTTGGCTGGTCTGCCTTCTGTGCAGAGTCTGCATGTCCTTCCTGCATTTGTGTGGGATTGCTCTGGGTGCTCTCTTTTTATCCCACATTCCAAAGACATGCATCTGGACCATTTCTTCCCAGGCTTCAGCTGATAATTGGCTCTGTACTAGTCAGACTTTCAAAGTTAACAAATGTTAAATAAATAATAAAACCTTCTTCCTGCTCACATACATATAGTAACATTAATACCAGGCAACTCACACAACCTTTACCTCCCCATGTATTGGCTGTGTACTGCCTGCATCATACAGACTCAGCCCTGACCTAAAACGGTGGCAACTGCTGCATGTATAAGGTAAGTCCTGAACCTGCAGTGTATTGTTTAATAATATGAATATCTGGCATATCCTTGTATTTCATTACTTGATCCAGTAAGCAAGTAGAAGGTGGGAGATTTGTACAGAAGGTACCTTAACATGTGACTGCAGAGACGTATTTGGCTTATGTATGTGTCTATTACAAAGTAGTAGGCCTCAAGCATCAAAGACTCGCACAGTCATACCTCTCAAATGTACTGATGATCACAATATGCCCTCAGTTTAGCACCATGCCTTTCTATTGGAAAATCGTTAAAGAGAGAATTTAGAAAGTAATAATACACATTGCAGTTTCTGACTTCACAACCATCACAAGATCATTCACTATAAATTTGGGAAATTTTGATATTATCAACTGCCTAAATTTCCAAGGCCAATATATGTTAAAGGTACAATTAACAGTTTAACACCACAAATGTTGATATACTAAGCAGTAAGTTAGCTATGCACCCTGAACATCAGACACAAAGCTTATGTATTCCTGAATCCAAAAGACAGAAAACAGTTATCATCACTTGCACAGGGTGTTGTATGAGGTGGGGGGCAAGAAGCCTAGTCTGATACAAAAAGGTTAATGAGTGTGTATGTGAGTAAGAAAGAGACGCAGGCAGACAGTTGGATGCACCAATAAATGGCCAGTGAGACAAAATGAGTAACTGTTGTGTGTGTCTGTAGAGGTTTTCTGGGTGATATTGGTGTGTGAGTTTCTGCATGAACACAACCAAGCACTGTGCTGGTTCTACGTCTTGGTATGTCGGACAAATGTGAGCTATGCATGGTATTGGTGGCAGTTCATTATGGTCATTGCTGACAATGAGAACTGGCTCTGCCAGGAGTTGCACTGATGTTACCTGAATGTGACTGATTTCTACTGGACCAATTCCCTTCATGGGCACACACTGGACCGCAACCCCATGGCCTGCCACATCTGAGTGTGGACAGCACACTCACTGGCAGAGCAGTAGAAGTACTGCCACTATCAGCATATTCATAAATGGTCTTAATACTACCTCCTCCCAAGCATCTATCATACAATACGCAGATGATTCAACCCTCATACATGCAGCATCCACAATAACTCAACTTCTTACAGTCACACAAAAAGCTTTCTCTGATATTGATATGTGGCTAGCAAACTCACAACTCATTCTCAGCCCTAATAAAACTAAACTAATGATTTTTCATCCATCTAAACTTACTAACCTCCCAGCTAACTTTTATATCACTAGTAGTAATAATACTAGGATTTTCCCAGATTCCCAAACAAAACTATTAGGTGTCATAAATGACAACAGACTAAAATTTGACATATACATTTCTAACACAATCAAAAAGGTTCACAAAAAAATGGGAACAATATATAGAAACAAAAAATTCTTAACAGATGCTGCAAGAATAGCTATAGCTAGAACCCGCCTTCCCTCCTCACTCTTATATTCATCCCCCATACTTACCAACCTCAAAAAGTCGGAATTAAGTAAATTAAAATCAAGTTATAATAAGATTGCCAAATTTGCAACAGATTCCACACAATCAACCCATCACTTTCAATGCCTAAAAAATCTTTCTTGGTTGGAACTACCTCATATTATGAACTATAACCAGTTAATAATGTTCACAAAATAATCCACAATCCTGACAATGTACCTTCCCTAAAAAATTTTCTACAACTCTGTTCGAGCATTCATACTCTTCGATCATCTAACAAAGACTTACTCCAAGTAACCAAAGTATCCAATACAACAGGCAACTCTCTTTACTCTAACTTTGTTGCTAAAAATTGGAATACCCTTCCACATAGTATTGGATCCATAAGCAGTATTAATCCTTTCAAAATATCTCTCAAAAGACACATATTTGAATACTGGCTTTGCACATGTAACACTCAAGGTTAATAATTAACTTAGCATTACTTATACAGTTTAGCTGCATGTACTAACTCTCTTAACATATCCCTTCTAACAACACTACTTCTCTAAACGTAGTTACATTCCTAGCTGAAACTCTCACCACGGAAGTATTAATAACTATGCACTACTTTGCCTAAGTGATTCTCCCTGCTTAATTTCGTAATTAATGTTATATTCCTCCACATATATAAATTCAACCATATATTCTGTCTATATTCAAGTGTTTAAAGTCTTATTCTATTTGATAATATGTATATATTTTTATTTTTACATTTTTATACTGTAAATGTGCTAGCACTCATTTTTTATGTGTTAGTTTTGTTTATAATTTCTATTACTTGTTGTGATAATTTGTATGTAAACTTAGACTGGAGCTTTTCTCATCAGGCCTCTGCTGAAAATGGGCACTGTCCCAGTCGGATCATCATGGTAAATAAATTTAAAATAAATAAATCAAATTGTGATCAGACACAGCCATGTTGGCTAACAGCAGATGATGTGGGTGACCTATGCCCATGAGAATGCCATTCCCCTCTCAGCAGATGTTCCATGACACACACCACTTGTTACTTGATAGACACCCCTCATTCCATCACAGACACCCCTTGTTCTAACATGTCATTCATTTGATCCATTGAATCAGCAACATGGTGGAGGTAATCATACATGTCAGACTGTGCCACATCTATGACCCTTAGCATTTGTCTGGAGTACCTATGGGACCATGCCTGTGCCTTCATGATGGTCCTAAACATACATTGAATAACACGGGAAGAGACAATTGCACCAGGTGGAGGAGGGATAGTAGGCCCTCTCCAAGCACCCTTATCAACCCTCCTGTCTGGCATCTCACACAAACTTTGGTTACAGCCAGACTCAACAGGGACTGAAGTCACAGTAGTCACACTTCCCTGATCAATGGCCTTGCCTCCACCTGTCCAATATCTGTGGCCTCACTAGAATGGGGAAGTGTAGGCCTACTGGATGTGTCCTATGGAATTTCAGGGGATGGCTGTATGTCACCATCAGTCTTAGATTCAACCTCTGCATCCCTTGACAGTGCTTCAGTTTAGTCACCATCATCATCATCAGAGTCTGCTGATACAGTGATATCAGGTGGCAGAGGGCCCACACCCCCACTGTTATGATCACCTGTGATAAAAAGCAACAAACAAATAAATACATTAATGCCTACTCTACTGCATTGCAATATATGCTAACAAATTAACAGTGATACCACTATTGTAGGCAGTACAACAATACACACAACAGGCCTGACATCAACAGCAAAATGTTTCTTTAAATTGCTCAGTAGTACTGACATAAAAATGTTTGGCGTACCATCTGCAGAAGTCATTCTATGTAATCCAGACAGTCATCAAAAAAGTTAAGCAGGATGGAAGAGCAACATCATCACAATTAACAGTAACCAGGGGGGGGTAATACTTTTATTCATTTATATGTCCATTAAGTATACTTTCAACAAGAACGTGACTGTCAACTCAAACCTAAGCTAATAACTGTAGCAATCTTTAATCCCCCTCAGAAAATACACGTGACACAGAAGTAACGTATTCTTTGGTATTGCTTTACTATGCAACCGTTTTTAACTGTTGAGATACCAAAACCTACATATAAGCTCCTCCTGGGACATGAGTGCTGTCGCTGAGATTGTTTCTTCCACATCCAGGACATGCTGTACTGCACTTTTCTGTGAGCTGTCTGGATCCTTGATATTGGCCAGGAACTCTTCATTGTGTGTTGGTGGTGTTTCCCTAGCAGGCTCTCCCTTGTTAACCATCTGGTTATGGCCCACTGCAGCTGCTCTTCTCCTTTGCAGATATGATCATGTCAGTGGCTCTGTGGTGCACCTGCTCATATGTCCTGCTTTGGCCCCCCATGGTATTCAGATCAGCAACTATCCTTTGGCAAATTTGTATCTGACGTGCCATATCTCCTCATCCCCTTTCCATCAGAAAAGAACCATGCTGCCTAAAGACATCCACAATGACTTGGTTCTTGGCGATGTTAAAGGGGTGTCTCCGAGGATGGGTATGCCTGGATGGGATACTCCTAGGTGTCCTGCAAGACAACAGAAGAATAATCATATAAGTATCACATAAGTAAGGATTACTTGTTTCCAGATAAAACAGAAATGGTAACTAGTCAGTATTTCCCCTCTAGAAACATACACCAGTCTACAGATGTGAAATACTAAGAGGTAGGATGCATGACAAGGAGAGTAACAGTAGCTCTCCTACCCACAAATGAACAGTCTATTCTTGTTTGTGCCATAATAGTAACTCACTTTTGCCCCCCCTCACAAAAGAACAGGAAAAGGACACCAATGCGTGGCAACAGGAAATGGCGGAAATCAAGTTACATGTATTTAAAACTAGTAGATACGGTGGCAATGTATATAAAAGTATTAGATACATTTGGATTCAAACTCAGTACCATCTGGCCCCAACAAGGGATGTACCACTGCATTAACACATGCAGCACATGTATTTCATAGACTCAATTGTAACTGTCAGTCTTTAGCAATGCGGCTCACATTTTAACATTGATTATCTATGCGCAAGCATGTGCATCTTGCATGCGTATACACTTTGCTAACTGTTGTACAAACCAGCTGCTCACCTCACTACTGAAATGTATATATTTATGCTGCATTACTGCTGTTTACTGTCCATTCCCTCTGTATGATGACATGAAATTACATATGCAATCATTACAAATTGAGGGCCCTATTTTACAATGTCACATATTTACAATACATCTATCTGCAACCCTGGTGTCTCAGTACTTTTTCCACATATATATCAACCACATTACAAAATGAAATATCAAGTGTTGTGTGTTGTGCAATGCACATCAGTTTGGTAACATGCATAACTACAACTATTGACTCATATGCCTAAAAAACACTTATCTGTAAGGCTAGAGAAGGAATCAGCATGGACCATATCCACAAGGACATAAGTGGCCCTCAACATACTTGACCCTACCCATTTTGTTATTGTTAAGGGTACATCTTGTTTTTTGAACCTTGTGGACTTCTTGGATACTCATCCCACAGACCTGGATGAGGGATACCAGGACACTATACCCCACTCATATGTCATAGTGAAGGTCTTCCATGTGGGAATTAAGACATACAGTAGTACAGGAATAGGCAAATGGCTCACTGAATTAGCACACACTATCAAAGTTGGGGATTGCACCTCCACCAGTAGCCAGTTACCATTAGAATACAACAAGGATCTGTTGATAGCTTGTGGTTTACCAAGTTTGCATATGAGTGGTAACAGGATGCACTAATATAGAGTCCCCTAATGATGGTAACATATTACACAAGGGGCTGCCACAGACAAATGACTAGTGCCAGTCACATGAAGTAAACCTTAAAGCTTACAATGGCTCATTGTTCCCTTTGCCAATGAAGAACATCTGCTAATTATGATATGCACCCCTCTAAGCTCAAACACTTTTGTGAGACTTGGGAACACATGTTGACAGCAATCTACACTTTCATCACTATATGTCCATAGTGATGACCCACACATTCTGCATTGTGCACATCATACATATGGACATCACATCCAAGACGAGGGTGGTCATACCTCTGCTGTACTCTACCATTATCAGACCACTACCTCAGCACAATGCTCCCTCCTGTCTGTACCTCACCGGACACCTGCAACAATGGTGAAAACAGAGTTGTGCCTGTGAGACTCCAGGGCCTCCAAACATGACATACATGGAAAAACTGAAAGACCTGTCAGCGTACTCAATATCTTCCAGGCTACTCAAAGGTGACCTATGCCTGCCTTACACATCATTCACAGACCATGCAGTACTAGAACTGCTGCACATCTGCAAATCAAATGGTAGAAGAATAACTTATCCCATGGCTCTCAACCCAGCCTGTGACATAAACAGAACATGGTGGGCAGATGGATATATCCCCAAATGACTCACACTCCTCTGTAATATGGTCCCACTCCATGTGAATTAATGCTCCTCAATGACCCTGTTCGAACACAACCTTGACTAGATCAAGTGCAACCTTGATTACTGGTTGGGTGATTGTAAAGTCACTTCTGGGGTGGCAACTATGTCCCTCATGGACAGGCCCATTTGGTGCTGCTAACAAAACTGCTCTGCTAGCAATAATCATCAAACTATGCTCAATAAGGTTACTTGTGTTTTCACACCTAGGCTTTTAAACACTGTAAGGCCATTAGGCTAGTAGCCTGCTATGTACATATGAAGCTATGAACCTATGCAGGTCTCCCAAATGGCCTGTTGAAGTTGTGTACTATAAGCTGACCTGTACTCTTATAAAATTCAGACTAACACTGTGGCACTTGCATAAGGTACTGTGTTTTGTAGTCTGGGTACTTAGGTAGGGGTGCTGTTCTCACTCCTGTCAAGAGTGTACATGTGTATATCTAGACAGAAGAGCAAAAGTGTGTATCCTACAGTTACTGCTACAATGCCAAGGATTGACAGTTTTTGATACTTGCACATACCTAAATATTAATTTCATGCAGGCCTCTCAACATCCAGTCTCCCACATGGCCTGCTGATGTCTTCTACTATAAGCTGATCTGCACTTTTCTAAAAGTCAGACTTGTGCAGTGGTGCTTGCAAAAAATACTGAGTTTTGTAGTCTGGTTATTTATGTAGGGGTTTTGTTCTCACTACAGACAACTGTGTATGTGTGTGTATGCCTAGCCAGAAGAGCAAATGTTTATCCTAAAGTTACCAATCCAATCCCTTGAACTGACAGTATTTCCATACTTGCACATATCTACAGAGCCATTTCAGGCAGGCCTCCCAAATTCATCTCTCCAACATGCACTGTTGATGTCATCCACTCTAAGTTGACCTGCAGCCAAATAAAAGTCAGAATTGCACCTTGATGCTGGCATAAAATATTGTGTTCTATACTATGTGAACTTAAATAAGTAGGGGTTATAATCTCACTGCAGTCAACTGTTTGTGCATGTGAGCTGTTGCTTGACATTACAGACAGCATTTTACACCAGTATGTGGGACACTGCTACATTCTCCTCAACATACAGTGCTGATGTCATCAGCTATATCAGATTTTTGGATATGCAGTACTCCCGCTAGAGCAGAGTCAGAGACTGGCCTGGAGGCCAGGCAGATGTCACCTCATTCTATATAATAAAGATTGCAGTGACATGGATTTTAATCTATCCACACACATCATGGCATGATTTGTAGGCCTTGTATTATCTTGTGAGAAATCCCGGTCTCTCCAGTTGCTACCTGTGTCTGGTGAGGTATCCTCTATTAGCGTTGTTATGAGGTTTGAATATAGTGCTGTCTTACTATCCTATGATCTCAACATGAGTTATGATGTGCACAACATAGGCTTTCAATACCAGTGTGGACACTTGGTGGTCAAAGTTCAGATTGCTGTCTAGATATCTTCCCACTGCTTGCATCACTGGATTTATGCATAGCGGGACTGATGCCAATGCTGTGATTAACATGGAATTCCACTTTTCAGACAGAACATTACAAACTCACATTTCTGCATTTATATGTCGATCACATGTCTTTGTCACCATTCAGTTGTGTGTGTGTTATCTCCTCCTGCACTATGTTTTCACCACTGCTGAACTCAATGATTGTACACAATATGCAAGAATCAGCAAACTTGGTATCCCAAAGGCCATATACTTCAGCCTGCAGTGTAGAGAAATAGAGTTCAAATAGTGAAGAGCATAGCACAGATCCCTGGAGTTTGCCACTGGTGACGACTCTAGTGTTACAGGTTGATTCACCAATTTTCACATGATGTGTTCTGTCAGTGAGCCAATTGGTTACCCATCAATTGTTGTAAGGCTTAATCCTCAGCTTGGAGGTTTTCTTACTGATACCTGCATGGGGGTTGTGTCAAAACCCTGGGCCAGATCATAATAGGCAGTATGGACTATCTTACCTTCATCCAGGCCTATCTCATGGAATCAATGGGCTGTGACAACATCACAGACCACCTATGGTGTGACTCAGCACATACACCTTCTTGATACAGTTGAATACACAGCTCAACATACCCTCCACATGGTCTATGGTGTACATCAACATGTATCAAACTGAGTTGGGATGACAGCACCTGATGCATGCATGTATAGAGAAATTTGGACTCTTCATGACTGAAATGCGTGAAGTGACATATATCGCAGGTCCATTGATCAGGTTGGTACATCAAGGGTGTGTGCTAGGCCCTTTCCTGCCCATTAAAGTGATGGTCATCACAGATGACATACACATGCTGTGTCCAAACAGCTGCTTGAAGGACTACAGATTGTGGGTAATTATTGACTCCAACTGTGATATTAGCATAATACAGACAGTATCAGCACATACCAAAAACTGCTGTCACAGCCATGACAACACCTGCATAGACAAAAGACATCACCCAAGTATAATATTAACATTACACCATATAATCAGACCAAAAGGTATGTGACCTGTGTTCTGGGGTAGATGGTAAGTGGTACATCCACCAGCATGTGGTCATAGTGCTGACTACTTCCTTGAATATAGCACAACTGCTAGGTATGTGAAGGACATGCACATCAGATGCCGTAATACCTTCATTGTTCCCAGCCTTCATCATATCAATAACTCTGCATGATGCATCTTTCTTCATGTACCTCCCTACACATCTTCCAGTGATGTGTAAATGAAGCGTACCACCTTTGTCACAGTGTGCTCTCACACAGCTTATTGGCCATACCTTGGTATCCTTTCTGTAGAATATACATGACTGCTTGTTCGGAACACCAATCAAGTTGTTACACCAGATGCCTGTGTGCTACCTGTTCTGCTTATGCACACACTATATACATAGGTGTTTAACAACATTAATGGCATGTATATAATTTGTGTCAGTGTGGATTGTGCCATAGATGTATGCCATACACATAAGGCAACTAGCACTTATTACCCATACTGTCACATACAGGTATAGCATTGTCCCTGCTAACACCTCCTGCAGATATTACAGTGTCAGGACAGTGTGCATGGCCATCCTCATAGAGTGTGGATGTATCATAAATAGTTTTTCAAGTGTGTGTGTGCAGGGTCATCACTTATCACTCCACATCACATGTGTTATGTCAGAGGCATGGTATTAGTGGTGGTATTATTCTGATATTTATCATGATTGTGGCTGGTTCTTGTAATGTTTTCTATGATCCTTTGCCTGTGGCCACCTTGCTGGAGACCTCTGCTATCAGTACACTCATATTCAGACATATCAGTTTTCATAGCTTCACACTGTGCAGCTTTACACCTATTTTACGTCAAATCCTGATAGATGTCCTCTGCATTATGCATGTAAGGATGCTTATCTCACACAACATCCTCCCCATTTTAATGTCAACTTGTCTCACAGTCACAGGCAACATGTTTTCACTGTACAGTACATACAGATATGTGCTTGGTGTTGCCGCTACAACCATCTTCCATTGACATGCCCGCCTCTGCTTTACATGAGTGAGTTTCACCTGTCCTCTTTCCCTGCATTCATTCCTACAATTCATCTGTGTGCCCCTTTTTAATATACACACACTTCCCGTAAGTGATCATTTTATATGGTAGTCCATGTCCTGTTGCAGATCATTAACACAGCTTCAGTACAGAATGCCAGGAGTGGGACATAACAATGCTCTGCACTGTAGGCACCCTGTCCTGTAATGTGTTTGGACCATGTACTTCACATTCATACCTCTCAACTGTCCAGATATTCCCAGGATGTCCAGATGTTTTCCTTATCAAATTTGTGGCTTTCTGCCATATCACTTCAATGATCTCTGGACTGATGTGACTCAGTATTACATACATTGAGTGAATGCCTCTCAAGTGTCCTGATTTATGCAGAATGTCCTGTTTCTGTCACATATTTCTGATCTTTTCCTTGTGGCATTTCTTGTTTACTGGCAAATCATTGCCATATCATTGTGGACTGAAGTCAGAAACTGATGACTGACACATAAGTTTCAAACATCCTGCTCTTCAGAAAGTTCATGCTAATGTACAACCTATATATTCTACCATCCATCTAAATTTGGAAGTGCAATATGACAAATGTGTCCTTATTTTGGGCCTTTGTCCCCCAGTATGTATGGTTTTGTCCACATATGTGACACAAACAAGACGACAGGTATTTTGAGTTTCATTCTACCACATGTCTATGTGACCTCAATGGCAAATATATCCCTATTCCTGGTTAAACACCTACACATTATGTCAGCTTTTGTGGAGATACGTTGCAGTAGCAGTTTCACAGCATACTTCTCAACTGTATAGATTTTTGCAGAATGTACAGATTTTGGCCTCATATTTTTGGTCCATTTCTCCTAAAATTGTGGTTTTCTGCAAATAATTGGCAAGTTATTGAGGGGTGAAGTCAGAAAATAATGACAGACATTTGAGTTTCAGACATCATACCTTTCAGAAAATTCATGCTAATGCAAAACACGTTATTCTACAAATTTTCCAAGTTTGTAACAACAGTATTTAAAAAGTGTCACTATATTTGGTCCTTTGTCCACCTAATTATTGATGGCTTTATCCAGATTTTTGCTCTGAGAGGTTGAGAGGTAGGATTCACAGCTATCTGTAAAGCCCTGTTAGTCATTGTGGCATTCATTGCAAATCAACGGACCATAGTTGCTTTGCTTTCAACAAAATTATATCTGCACTCACTTACATGGTTTCCTGGCTGGCAATACTGTTCCAAGCAATGAAACCTAACTTAGGCATGCCATGTGTCATTAATATGCATGACATGCTGCTGCACACTGAGCACTGTCACGCAAACATATAAACTCTGTGCAGGCTTCTTGCGAATTCCAGGAATAGTTTTTATAACACCTTATAACATTTCTAAATTTAACAGAGATACTGTGGTCAAATTTTGGAGATGCAATGCAATAGTTAAGGCTGATTATTTACATGTGTTTGTAGAATGTAAAAAAAAATGATAAGTTTTGGAGAAATATTTGTAATTTTGTTATAAGTATTTAGTCAGATAATTGTATTCTTTTAAAGTCAACAGTTTTAATAAATGTACAAGTTTATTTTATTTTATTTTATTTATTTATTTTACATTTGTTGAGCGGGATCGTCCGACTGGATACATGTCCATTTTCAGTGGAGGCCCGGGGAGAAAAGCTCCACAATGACAGAAGATTACATACATGTTGCAATATTGCATATTATTACATTTAGTAGTGCAGTTAAGGAGAAAGATATACAATATATATCGTAACAAAAACAGTCTAGCAATAGTTATCACAAAAAAATACAACAGTTCCTATACAAATTTTATAAAGCATGTTAGGTTAAAGGACAAAAGCAGCCTTTGAGCTTGATTACTATACAATGTTCTGGTTTAAGGTTATAGGTTCCTACCCTAGGTTGTCTTTTTAACAGAGGTTTAAGGGTAACAGCTATGGTCAGAGATTGGACAAGGAAATATTGTGTTTGGTCTTTTGAAGATAAAAGTTGAGTTGTTAAGCTAGGATAAGTATGGGAAGAAAGGAGATCTAGGTTAAGTGAGGAGAGCTAATCTGGGTTAGAGCATTGGCAAAGCCAATGTAACTTAAAATGGAGTTTTAGTTTCTTTTTGAATTGGTCCAGGAAGGTAGTAAGAGTGAGGTTACAGGGGAGGGAGTTCCATATTTTTCCAATGGCGTTGGCAAACAGAGAGTCACCCCCTGAGTTATAGGATTTGATTGTTTGGACAAGTTGCCTATTTGATGATCGAAGACAGCTTAGATTGGAATAAGGAAGAATTACATTTTTCAATGCAGGAGTGTTATCAGGTTGTACAATAATATTCTTAAAATGCTTTGTAGCTTACTTGCTGTGGTTAAGAAAGTTAGGAAAAGAGAGTGTAAGTCAACTGGGATTCTTTTATTTGAAGAATTTCTGAATCTTGCTACTGTGCTAAGTAAAAATTATAAAGAAGTAATAAGATTACATTCACTTAATAATGATAAAATAATATACTGCTGGGATAATTTAGAAGCTTCTTTTGAAGAATTAGTAATTGATTGAAAAATGTATGTACCTTACTGGTATAATTTATCTTTTCTTATAAAGTATCAACTATTTTAATGAATATTCAGATATTCATGATTTTTCATCACATTTTGCTGACTTTTTATGCTTTAATTGTGTGTGTTATGTGCTATTTAAATCCATGGTTTATAGCAGAGGATGATCCCTGCATTATATGTTGCTCAATAAACACTTTCTACTGACATTTTTATAAACAAAAGCTACAAAAAGATAATCCCACGCTAGGTGCAGGCGTAGTGTAGGCGGTATAACGCCAAATATGGCCACCGAGCAATTCAGGTACGATCCAATTCCATGTGCACTACCAGCGTATACCAGATCTGCACAGCTCTTGGCTCAGGTATGCTAATCACCCCATGCACAGTACTGTAGCATGCAAATGAAGGTACATAGTGATTCATGAAGTAGTGCAGGCATAGCGTAAGCATACAGAAATGTAAACCAAATAAAAATGGTTTACATTTTTCCAAACAGAACATCGGAGCCATGAAAGCAGACCAGACTCATGTATTACAATGTTAACATATGCCAATGACTAAATATATAGGCAATGGCAGAACAAAACATGCACAACACATAAAAAATAACATTTAATGTCATGGCCACAGTAACACAAAGTACAACCGCAGGGCATGTGTGCGCAAATGGGAACACAAGGAATATATATACAGGTGTCATAAAATTGAAATGCAACAGAAATCATGATTTCACCATAATTGTCAATGGTATGCATGCTACACCACAACCAAGCTGCAAGGGTTGCTACAGGTCTGTGACAGTGTTCGGCGTGGTAACTATGAATTAGTAGTCAATGCCATGCAAATGAGGCAAGTAATGCTGAATCACAAACATCCCGCCGGCATAAGGATGTACCATACGGTGCAGCTCTACAACACCGAGGAGCGGTCTGGAGGTATACATGATATCAGCAGTGGGGTGTGCCACCATAGCTGTAAGCACATTGGAGCAATGCAAATCCGGGTTGCTCGTTGCTAAACCAAGCCGCAGGATAGGGGTGTGGATGTAGGTATAGCTTTGCTTAGCTGAGAGCACACATGGTGCCCAAAAGCGCATGTGTACATGGATGACAATGTGCCTGAAACCTGGTAAGCGGATGCACACGCCGCACACCACAGCTCAAGCAGGAAGTTTACGGGAAGACAATAAGGAAATGCCGCAGTAGTGTAATTAGAGTACAACTGAGTAATTAACACCTATTAACTCACAATGGGCTATTGTCGGCAGTTAACAAGGCTGCTAGTAGCAACCTGCAGAACAGGATAGGGGAGGTGTCGGATTGCAAAGAAAAGAGAACTGTCACCGCAGAGCAAAGCAAACCTGCAGTGGATCGGCTATAGAACGCATTTCGCAACACAATCCTGGTTTGGGAAAGTACAAAACAAGAAATCAGGCTGCTGGATGCATGCCCAACAATGGGAGGGGAATCGTTAAGAAAAGTTAAGGCAAGGGCAAGAGGTGATCCATGGCAGCTAAATGTAATTCAACACCAAACGCACCACAATAGCAGTACCTGTGGTAAAACACATAAGATACCCTGCAGCTCTGATTGTACATACACACCCTATGACATCATCAGTGTTCAAAGCACAATAGTATAAACTGTGAAGGCACCTCACACACACCCGTGTATTCCCAAATACTGCACCATCGGTGTAAATAGACGGGGAACTTTTACAATGTACTTGCTGGGAGCTGCCATTGCTGTGATTCATCACCATGTGTTTGAGACTGAAGGTGGTGTGGAGGAGGATGCTGACAACCACCTCAGGCCCCAGAGGAGGAGAAGAGTGTTCAGACCAAGGGTAACCTACCAGGGGCTACATGATCTGGAGATAGTAGAGTGTTACAGGGTGGACAGGGACATCATACAGCAAATTGTTGAGCTGTGCTGGCCACACCTCAGATCCAGAAACAACAGAGGGGAACCCATCCCAGTGGACATGAAGATATGTGTAAGTTTGAGAATACTAGCCACAGGTACCTTTCAAAGGCCAACTGGAGATATCATAGGGATCTCACAGGCATCAGTATCCAGGGTACTCCACCAGTTCCTGGATGCCATGTTACCACATGCCAATGAGCATATATACTTCCCCCGAGCTCAGGAGGAGTTGGCCAGCAATATGCATCTCTTCCACCATGTGGCAGACTACCCAGAGTTACAGGGTGCAATAGACTGCATGCACATACATATCAAGTCACCACCCGGTGAGCATGGTAGGTGCTACATAAACCGCAAGGGATACCACTCCATCAACTGCCAGGTTGTGTGCAATGCCCAGGGCATTATCATGGATGTGTGTGCTGGTAGCCCTGGAAGCTACCATGACTCCCACATCTGGCATGCCTCACAGCTGTAGCAGGTATTTGTCAGGGGGGACATCCCATATGGCCACCTTGTGGGGGATGCTGGCTATGCACTGGAGCT
The DNA here is from genome assembly GCF_019279795.1 of Protopterus annectens. Classification (NCBI taxonomy): domain Eukaryota; kingdom Metazoa; phylum Chordata; order Ceratodontiformes; family Protopteridae; genus Protopterus; species Protopterus annectens. The sequence goes on along the minus strand of NC_056739.1, from coordinate 1,424,871,254 downwards.
GTGGATGATGACTCCCATCAGAAATGCACACACACCCATGCAAGAACGCCATAATGAGGCACATGCACAAACCAGAATCATCATAGAGCGTGTGTTTGGGATGCTGAAATCATGGTTCCATTGCTTGGATATATCTGGTGGAGCCTTGCAGTACTCTCCAGGCATGTGTGCCAACATCTTCGTAGTATGTGCCATGCTACATAATATGATCCTGCGGAAACAGCTGCAGCAGGAACATAATGGTGAAGGCCCTCACAGCCGACCACAATTGCCAAGACTATCACAAGCACAGAGGGATTCAGATTACAAACACCCTGTGCCAGCCCCAGTAGGCAGATGGAGGCATGCCCAATATGCCCATGCCTTGGCAAAGACGAAACGTATAGCACATACACTGACAGTGTAGGCCCCTACGGACTGACACACTTCTCCACCTGCACACACAGTAAAATGGATGGCACACACACATGACCACCTGTAAATTGTTATGTATAGGTGGTCTACTGTGTGAATCCTACATAGGCAGCCCTCAGCTATTGCACACACAACAGCTATTGGAACAAGGTAAGTCAACACCTGAACAGTAAACAAAGCTAACAGCATGTGTTGATAATGTATGTATAGGTTCCTAGGTACATCGGTAGGTACATACCTGATTGTCAGAGGCCATTCATCAGCCTAGGCAAAATGTGTCTGCTGTCGCCACCCCATTGATTAACTAACTGTCCCTCTGTGGAGCAGAGCCAATTGTGGGATCCATGTGTGTAACCACTGTTCCCCACCCACTCTGCATGGATTCTCTGGTGTGTTAATGAGGGGCTCCATATAATGTAATCAGGGATGTAGTTTCAAAGCATGAGGAGTACCCATGACAGGTATCTGTCACCCCAGCATTCTCCAGTTATGGTTGTGGCAAGGTGTAGCACATTACAGTGTGTGGCTCACTGTGACATGGATTCCCATAGCTGGAGCACATCCATTAAACATCACTTGAACATACCATTAATAGGTATCATCCATATGTAAACTAACTGAGTTACACATTTGATTGCAGTATGGAGGAATAGCCATAGTACAGTCCACATACAAAACACCATAACACTTGTACATATCCCAGATGCCTAAGTGGTAAAGCCACTGACTGTGTCGTGCATGTTCCTGGTTCTACGACCTGCAAGGGCCGTTACATAATCCCGATGGCATGAATAATGGATGTTGGATGCAGGTCATTGGAGCACGTTTAAGCACATGTTAGCAGGTTTATGCGCCGGCAAGTGACGGTAAGCATCGTTTAAACATGTCACACGGATATGTGCAAAACAGGTCTAAGCTTTGCTGAATATCGCACGGATCACGGTCAAAGATGGCCAGAACAGGTGAAATCAACATTATTCACCTTTGTACTAATACTGCCTGCTCTGAGAGGTAAAACGACCACTGCCAGGAGTAGAATACGTAACCATCAGGGGAGGCTCATGCTACCGGACTGCCGGTCTGCAGCCATCCCACCTAGACAAAAAAACAAAACAAAAAAATCCGTGAAACAAAAAATCCATTCAGACTGCCTTTATTGGCAGTCCGAATGCAGAGACATAGGTACCCAGCAACCTGTGCTATAGGATACCCAGAAATCTGTGCAGTCATGCGGTCGATGACCGCACAGAACAGAGGGGCTCCGGACTGCTTCCCTTGCAGTCAGGGCCAATGAGGAGTGAGCTGAGAGCTATCTCTCAGCTCGCATAATGAAGTGAGCTGAGAGCTATCTCTCAGCTCTCGCAGGGATTTCTCTGCGCGAGCGTCATGTAAATCAATTAGTTTGGCTGGATTATATGGCTTCCCTGCAGGTCGCTCGCTGGCTTTGGAAATGTCTTTGCAGGTCGGTCGCTGGCTTTTACAGGTAGGTGCTGCAGTGTGTGTGTGTGTGTTTGTGGATTTTTTTTTTTTTGAAGGGAATGAAATTTCACATGTTTGATCTAAAACTGAGCAATACATTTTTGGATTGTTTCTCTGCTATTCATAGATGTCTTTTCCTGTACACAGCAGTACTCATCCTGTACCAGAGTACCTCAGACCAGACGTCATTAACTCTGTAGACATGTCATCAGAGTTATGGCAGCATATTTCGGACACTTGTCACAAGAGAGTTGATGAGATATCAGCTAATTACCGCTTGGTTCTGAGTTGGGTCAAGCAGTCAGGCTGCTGGTCTGACAGTCTGAGGAAACTCAAATGTGTATTGTTTCTGTATGGGATGAGTTCAGCTCCCACAAAATGAAAGAACTTCTCTGTACCTGGGGAGATCTGGGTTATGGAATTTGAATGGAGTTTGTTCAAGACCTCAGTAGTTTAGGTGGTAACAAAAAGCTGTGATTGAAAGGTGGTCTCTGCTTGTCATTCTGGTAACACAGGACCTGATGCTGGACACAAGTGGCGATAGAAGCCATCATGTTAAAGAAAGAGACCATCCCTGTAGTGTAGTGTGGTGTCTGTGTTTTTAACCACTCCCAAGAATGCAAATGTTTTGATAGTTTAGAAAAGAAAACTTGGGTATGAGAGGAGTTTGTAAGATTATCTAGAAAGAGTTTTGTGGGTTCTCAAAGATGTATTGGCCAGTCATCTGTGGTCTCAGAGGGGTGAGGCAGGACATTGCCCAAGCTGTTTTAACCAGCGGTGGAGAAATGCTGAGCTCAAATGTTGTCATGGCTGGCAGATGTAATGAGTACTTTGAAGAACTTTATTGTTAATAATTGTAATGTTTTTATTAATTGTAAAACAAGCATGCCTTACAACACAACCAATACACTTTAAGTAACTTTTTATTCCCAGTGAAATCAGTGGTTAACCAACTACGTCTTTGGCATAGCTCCCAAATGTCTAGATTTTTGCTTAATGTGTAGATTTTTGCCTCATATTTTGGGTCTGTTCCTCAAAACATTTGTGGCTTTCTGGCAAATTATTGAGGGCTGAAATTACTAAATAATGACAGACATTTGAGTTTCAAACTTCATATCCTACATAAAATGCATGCTAATGCAAAACCTGCTATTCTTGCAATAAGTTTATGAGAGTAATATTGCCATTATTTTGGGTCTTCGTCCTCTGATTTTTTGGCTTTGTCCAGATTTCTTGTGCTAAGAGGTTGAGAGTCAAGGTCTGTGGGAGGAAGAAAGCAAGTGCTACTCTGCGTAGGCTCCTGGCTGCTGTCCGCTCTATCCTGGTGTACTAGATCTGGTTCCAGCTGAACTATATTGTTTCCAGTCTTCTTGTAAATCCTCCTGGTGCTGGAAGAACCTGCCAACCCTCTTGTGACTGATTGAAACTGCCTGTCCTATACTGCACACTCTACCAAGAAAGGAAAAGGAAAGAAAAGTAGAAAGTTCCAGCTGAACTATATTGTTTCCAGTCTTCTTGTAAATCCTCCTGGTGCCGGAAGAACCTGCCAACCCTCTTGTGACTGATTGAAACTGCCTGTCCTATACTGCACACTCTACCAAGAAAGGAAAAGGAAAGAAAAGTAGAGAAAGTTCCAGCTGAACTACATTGTTTCCAGTCTTCTTGTAAATCCTCCTGGTGCCGGAAGAACCTGCCAACCCTCTTGTGACTGATTGAAACTGCCTGTCCTATACTGCACACTCTACCAAGAAAGGAAAAGGAAAGAAAAGTAGAGAAAGTTCCAACTGAACTATATTGTTTCCAGTCTTCTTGTAAATCCTCCTGGTGCCGGAAGAACCTGCCAACCCTCTTGTGACTGATTGAAACTGCCTGTCCTTTACTGCACACTCTACCAAGAAAGGAAAAGGAAAAAGTAGAGAAAGTTCCAGCTGAACTATATTGTTTCCAGTCTTCTTGTAAATCCTCCTGGTGCCGGAAGAACCTGCCAACCCTCTTGTGACTGATTGAAACTGCCTGTCCTATACTGCACACTCTACCAAGAAAGGAAAAGGAAAGAAAAGTAGAGAAAGTTCCAGCTGAACTATATTGTTTCCAGTCTTCTTGTAAATCCTCCTGGTGCCGGAAGAACCTGCCAACCCTCTTGTGACTGATTGAAACTGCCTGTCCTATACTGCACACTCTACCAAGAAAGGAAAAGGAAAGAAAAGTAGAGAAAGTTCCAGCTGAACTATATTGTTTCCAGTCTTCTTGTAAATCCTCCTGGTGCCGGAAGAACCTGCCAACCCTCTTGTGACTGATTGAAACTGCCTGTCCTATACTGCACACTCTACCAAGAAAGGAAAAGGAAAGAAAAGTAGAGAAAGTAGGTTCTGGGCATAGTTTTGTTTGCAAATTAGGCTCCTGTTCTGGTATTCCTATAAGGGTCTTATAGTTTGCCTGTGTGTGAGTCTCTAGCAGCCAGTACCTGCCCTTCTTAGCCCCCCCTCTCCCACCCTTCGTATGCTCTACTCTCCTACTTTTTAACTATTTTCTCTTCTCCCACACACCCCTCTTGGTCTTATTCCTTATTTCTCCATTTCTTTCTCTTTTTATCTGCGCTATCTTATAGGTAGCTCCTTCCCCTCTGTTTCCGTTGTTTCGTATGCTGTTCCCTTCTGGCTCCAACTAGCCCTTACATTCTGTTTACAATAGTACTCTGGCTTCCTATTCCTTTTCACCTCTATCCTAGCCTCACTCTCCATCTGCCCCCTATCTCTCTACTTTGCTCTATTCCTTGTAAGCTGCCTACTTTCCTTGTTAACTTAGACCTGCTCTTCCTCTATTTTCACTGTATGTTCACATACTGATTTTTACCTGTCTGTGCTCTATCTTCTCCCTGAACTCTGGTCTCTACTTTACCTTCTTTTACTCACTATATACCTCTCTCACCTTACTTACCTGCATTTTTGATTGCCTCCTTTCCCATCTCACCTTCAGCTGTTTCTTCTCACTCCGCTCCTCCCTACCCCCAATTCCCACCCACCCCAGGGTCCTACTCTTATACCTCTCTGAACACACCCCTACTTATTTCTTCCAATATCTTACCTTGCTTTTCCGCTCCCTGTTAATCACACCCTTACCACCTCCTCCCCTCTTACCTTATTCCTTCCAAAATCCCTCCCTTATATCTGACCTCACAGCTCTATATTTGACATCTACTCCATTTTTATTTTCTATTTCTCCCTTACACTACCTTTTTACACCCTCCTACTACCTCTTACTGGCCCTCTTTCTCTCCTCCCTCACCTATTAGGCTTTATATCATTTCTCCTATCTTAGCCACTTCTAGTATCTTCCTTAACTCCTACTATAATACTCTCTAACTATGCCTCCCAACTTCCCTACTATGCCCACACTTATAATTCCACTCCTTACCATCCTGTTCTCTGCATACCTTCTTACCTTCTTTGAAAACCCTCTTTCTGCCCACTCCATTTACCCCAATAAACACACATCTTCCCTTATAAATACTTCTCCCATTTTACACTCCAACATTACCTTTAACACCAACTATCTCTTACCTAAATACCACAGACTCTCCCACCTTAAGTATGTATATCCTACCAATAAGAAACTAATACTTCAAATCTTTATAAAGAACCATTTACTAACTAAACCTAATATTCTTACATTACAAGATGGAGACATCCACCCTAATCCTGGACCAGCTTATCCCTCTCCCAAAACTAATTCTCCTAAAGTCTATGACTCCCTCCTTATTGGACACCTAAACATTCATAGTATAAAACAAAATAGCTCAATTACATGCCCTCCTTGATATTCATTCATTTGACATTCTGTGCCTCTCAGAGACTTGGCTCAAACCAGAAACAAAAGACACTGAGATCACACCCCAAGGATATAGCATAATAAGACTTGACCGACCAAAATGTAAAGGTGGTGGAGTAGCTATTCTTTTTAAGAATCAGCTTAATATCTCTACTCTTCCTGCCTATCCTACCCCAGATTGCAAAGTAGAAGCCACCATAACAAAACTCCAAATAAACACCAAAAAATCCCTTTACATTATCTGCATCTACTTACCACCAGAAAACAATATACCCATACTAGAACCCTTTCTCAGCTGGGTATCTGCTACTTACCCCCAAGAAACTATAATTCTAGGTGACATCAATGTTGACTGGAACACTATCAATGCAGATAATCCTTCCTCTCATATGAACCTATATGGTTTCACCCAGACTATTACTTCAACCACTAGAATCAACAAGCCTAACAATAAAGAGAGTATTTTAGACTGGATACTCATAAACAAAATCAAACACGCCTACAAAGCAGGAACCCTGCCTGATGATATAAGTGATCATACTTTAACCTTTATTACTAGAGAAAGAACTGATTTCCCAAACCCCCCTAACATTCAAAAATACGCTCTACTAAAAATTTTAACATAGACCTATTTCAAAATGAACTCAGCAAATGCAACTGGAGCCCCTGAAATCTCTTCCCTTGAAAATGCAGTATCATACTTTAACACCACTTTTTTATCCATTCTCAACAAACATGCTCCTGAACGCACCATCAGAATGAAACCCAATATTGCCCCATGGCTCTCTAAAGAAACTAAAAAGCTAATTCTCTCCAGAAATAAAGTCTGGGCTAAATGGAGAAACCATAGAAATTCCCTTGACCTTCTTCATTTCTGCCAACTTAGAAACTCGACAAAAAAAGCAATAATTACTGACAAAAAAACCTACTACTGCAAACTTCAACAAACTCACCATAACAACCCCAAACAGTTTTGGTCATCTATAAATAGACTCCTCTCCCCAGGAACATCCAAAACTCCCACCCCTCTCAATGCCGACCCAGATACTCCCCACCTCACTGCAAATGCTTTCAACTCTTTTTTTACTGACACAATTCTATCACTAGCTAAACAACTTAGCACTAATAACTCCAGCCCACCTATAAACCAAACACACCTTTCAAATAACTTTAAAATACAACCTGTTCCTACATCTTTCATCTCTAGACTTATCCACAAACTGAAGCCGTGTACCCCTTCTGCTGACAAGCTCCCCTCACTTTTTCTCCAAAAAGCTGCCAAAGAAATTGCATATCCAGTATCTATACTTATAAACAGGACAATCCAAGAGGGAACCATCCCAGACATCTGGAAAATATCCCATATTATCCCTTTACATAAAGGTGGAAACTCCATTGAGTACTCAAACTATAGACCAATTGCCCTCCTTTCTCCCTTAGCAAAAATAATGGAAAAATGTATTCACCAGCAACTTTTACAGCATCTCTCGGAAAACAACGTAGTAGCAAAGTGTCAACATGGTTTCAGACCACATCACAGTACTACCACTGCTCTCTTATCATTTGTAGATACTATCAACAGGAACAGCGACAACCTTCTCTCTTCTGCTCTCTTCATTGACCTCTCTAAAGCTTTCGATATGGTCAACCACTCCATTTAATTAACACTCTTACATCCCTCTCCTCTGATAATCTTGCCATTAACTGGTTTACATCCTACCTTGGCAATAGACAGCAAGCAGTTCGTTGGGAAAACCAAATTTCCTCACTCACACCCGTTTCCATCGGTGTACCTCAGGGCTCCATTCTAGGACCTCTTCTCTTCTCCCTGTTCATCAATGATCTTCACTTAGCAATTCCTCAATCTACCTGCATTCAATATGCAGATGACTCCACCCTTATCTGCTCTGCTTCATCTCCTAATGAACTTTCATCTATTACTCAAAATGTCTTCAACAATGTAGAAACTTGGTTCACCAGCCGCCTTCTCAATGCCAGAAAAACTAAACTTCTCCTTTTCTCTCCTAGCAATAGGTCCACCCCCCTGGACTTCACCATCTCCTCAAATAATGCCACTCTCATTGCTCCTGATCCAACAACAAAATTACTAGGAATAACAATTGATAACAACCTCTCCTTTGACCAGCATATCAACAACACCATTAAAACAGTCAATAGAAAAATAGGAAGCCTATATAGAATTAAACCTTTCCTAACATCATCATCCAGAGCCAAGATTGCCCACTCTCATCTTTTGTCTACTCTTCTTTATGCCTCACCAATTTTTACTAACCTTAAGAAAGCCAACCTTAACAAACTGGCTACTTGCTACAACAACATTGCCCGTTTTGCCACTAGTAACCCTTTTAGAACTCATCGCTGTATTAACCTGAAACTTCTAGGCTGGCTTGAACTACAAAACCTTCTGTTAATCCCTCAACTCACTATTGCCCATAAAATCTTATACCAACCAAACAAAACCCCAATTCTTTCTAAACTTTTAATCCCTTATAACAACCTAAACTCCCTTCGCTCATCCAGTAAACTTATGGCTACCATAACAAAGACTTATAATTCCGCTGGTGACTCTCTCTTCAATAATACTGTAGGAAGGAACTGGAATCTGCTTCCTAGTGACATAACACTTACTACATCTCTGCCTCTCTTTAAACACAAAATCAAAGATTACTTCCAAAGCCACTGGCTCTGTTCCTGTTCAAAACCTGACTAATCCTTTACCTCCTCTGCGCTTTCCTACTACTCTGCACTTTCCTACTGCTTTACTTTCCCTCTCTTACTGTATTCTGCTTCAGTCTACCTCCTTTTAGAGTATTTTGTTTCTTCTTACCTCTATGCTAATCTGTCACTACTTTCTCTTCTCTTTTCTCATACTACTTCCCTTCCTCCTCTCCTATTTTAGTGCTTCTCTTTCTCCTTCTGCTACTAAGATTAGTTCTTTATAATATTATTAATCAATTTTGCTCTCTGTTTTGTGCCTTGTTCTTGATGTTATCTCAGCTACTTAATGTTATTTTTAGAAATGTGATCCTCTCTTTGTATATATCTGTTATTGGTACTATATTTTTACTTGTCTATTCATCTATGATGATTTTGTCCATTTGCTTGTCTATTGTAACATTTTGTGTTCAATTTTTATGTGGAGCTTTTCTCCCCGGGCCTCTACTGAAAATGGAAATGTATCCAGCTAGACTAGCCCGGTCAACAAATGTAAAATAAATAAATAAATAATAAATAAATAAGTGCTTGCCTTTCAGCTTAATGTACAATAATTGCAAATTATTTAATTTTTGACTATGCATCGTATGTTAAAATATACTTATTTTTCTTTCGGCTTTTCCCAGTTAGGGGTCGCCACAGCAGATCACCTGTCCGCTCATGATTGGCAGTGGAGTTTTATGGTGTCAAGTTGCCAGCCCGGCACCCAACCTTCCACAGAAGGCACATGCAAGCACTCACACCTAGGGCCAATTTAGAGTGCCCAATCCACCTACAGCATGTCTTTGGAATGTGGGAGGAAACCTGAGCACCTGGAGGAAACCCACATGGCCATAGGGAGGACATGCAGACTCTGCACAGAAGGCACCCCAACTGAAGGTCAAACCAGAGAACCTCTTGCTGTGAGGTGGGAACACTAACCACTGTACCACCGCAGCTGCCCAATGTTAAAATATACTAAACATGAAGAATTCCCCTACTTCTCTCAGCTATACTGAAAATCATATTATATGTAATGCAGCAGTACTACAGAAATCATTTTATTGTCATTTTAACAGACAGATGGCATGAACAATTTAATGGTAACTGGATAGGCAGACCAAAATGGGGTGTAGAACTTGATCATTGGAATTGATATGGTTCAATTTACTGGCACATGCTTACAAGGGGATAAGTTAAGAGCTGTTACAAATGCCAGTGCTACCCATAAGGTGAACTGAAAATAAAGCAGACACAGCTATGTGAGTTTATGTGATGATCTGAGCAATTTATGAGTACCAGAAGTTGATGAAGTTTTAGAGTTCATAAAAGAAATCAAGGATTGCACTTCTTCTAAAATAATCACACTTGATATCCCTCCTTCCTTACCACATTATACAAGGATGTTTAGAGTGTGTCTATACAGCTATACTATATAAGTATATACTATGCAACTATACTACTATAATACAGTGTCTAGAAATGGAGAACATATCCATGATAAAATGAAGAAGTTGGAATAAACAAAGCAAAACTGTTTTTTTCTCTCTTTTTTTTTTTTTTGCTTGTGCACCTGCAATAAGTTTTGGATTTTCACACTCTACAACGGAGGTAGTGGAGTCATCATATGGGGTCCTCAGACCTGGAGAGAATGAAAATAGTAATAAGTAATAAGAAATGTTAATTTGTCATTATCAAAAAATGCATACAATGTAGTGAAATGTTAATTTGTCATTATCGAAAAATGGATACAATGTAGTGAAACGTTAATTTGTCATTATCTAAACATGGATACAATGTAGTGAAATGTTAATTTGTCATTATCGAAAAATGGATACAATGTAGTGAAATGTTAATTTGTCATTATTGAAAAATGGATACAATGTAGTGAAATGTTAATTTGTCATTATCGAAAAATGGATACAATGTAGTGAAATGTTAATTTGTCATTATCTAAACATGGATACAATGTAGTGAAATGTTAATTTGTCATTATCTAAACATGGATACAATGTAGTGAAATGTTAATTTGTCATTATCTAAACATGGATACAATGTAGTGAAATGTTAATTTGTCATTATTGAAAAATGGATACAATGTAGTGAAATGTTAATTTGTCATTATCGAAAAATGGATACAATGTAGTGAAATGTTAATTTGTCATTATCGAAAAATGGATACAATGTAGTGAAATGTTAATTTGTCATTATCTAAACATGGATACAATGTAGTGAAATGTTAATCTGTCATTATCGAAAAATGGATACAATGTAGTGAAATGTTAATTTGTCATTATCTAAACATGGATACAATGTAGTGAAATGTTAATTTGTCATTATCTAAACATGGATACAATGTAGTGAAATGTTAATTTGTCATTATCTAAACATGGATACAATGTAGTGAAATGTTAATTTGTCATTATCGAAAAATGGATACAATGTAGTGAAATGTTAATTTGTCATTATCTAAACATGGATACAACGTAGTGAAATGTTAATTTGTCATTATCTAAACATGGATACAATGTAGTGAAATGTTAATTTGTCATTATCGAAAAATGGATACAATGTAGTGAAATGTTAATTTGTCATTATCGAAAAATGGATACATTGTAGTGAAATGTTAATTTGTCATTATCTAAACATGGATACAATGTAGTGAAATGTTAATTTGTCATTATCTAAACATGGATACAATGTAGTGAAATGTTAATTTGTCATTATCGAAAAATGGATACAATGTAGTGAAATGTTAATTTGTCATTATCTAAACATGGATACAATGTAGTGAAATGTTAATTTGCCATTATCTAAACATGGATACAATGTAGTGAAATGTTAATTTGTCATTATCTAAACATGGATACAATGTAGTGAAATGTTAATTTGTCATTATCTAAACATGGATACAATGTAGTGAAATGTTAATTTGTCATTATCTAAACATGGATACAATGTAGTGAAATGTTAATTTGTCATTATCGAAAAATGGATACAATGTAGTGAAATGTTAATTTGTCATTATCGAAAAATGGATACAATGTAGTGAAATGTTAATCTGTCATTATCTAAACATGGATACAATGTAGTGAAATGTTAATTTGTCATTATCTAAAATGGATACAATGTAGGGAAATGTTAATTTGTCATTATCGAAAAATGGATACAATGTAGTGAAATGTTAATTTGTCATTATCTAAAAATGGATACAATGCAGTGAAATGTTAATTTGTCATTATCTAAAAATGGATACAATGTAGTGAAATGGAAGGTCTATTTATGAACTTGTTAATAGATCTGTTAAATATAGGTTACTGGGTTATAATGGGTTCTTTGAATTTCTCCTATATAAAGTTGAGGTCTATTTATTTATTTATATTTGTTTGCCATGGTACTTCACTGATCAATATCGACCAATTTCAGGCTCAGTCTGAGTGAAATGCAAATCATTTCACAAACAAAAAATAAACAGAAATGTAAACAATAACATAGTAGTTCAGAATAATTGCATAGAAAACATTGAGTATATACATTCCACTGAACAATTAGAGTGCAATGTACAATCAAGCAGAGTATAATGTACAATATATACATTAGTTTTTAAAGTGGGTCAATCTACAGTGAATCTTGAGAAAGGAAAATAGACTCATAAAGGAGATAGGTTTGGTGATATGTCCTGTGATGAAGCTAAAATATTTGGCTTAGATGAAGTGCTTTTTGAACTGCATTCTGAATTTGGAATAAATGTTGATTTCCTTAATATTGATAGGGAGAGCTTGCCAAAGAGTAAATGCCTGAAAGGAGAAAGCATGCCTAGTGCTGTTTAGTTTAGTTCTAGGGGTAATGAGAGTTGGAGGATCTTGCGAGTAGCATCTTACATTCTATGAGGTGTTTTATTCGTAAAGTCTAGCTGCAACAGGAGTAAATGTGTGGCACTGGAGTAGTTTGTAGAGTTGGTATCCTAAAATTAGGGTAGATATTTGCTTTATGGGTAGCCATTTGGCTTTTTCTATGGTGATACAGTGATGCTCCCAGAGAGGGGAATTTGTAATGAATTGGCTGTTGCTGTTAGAGATAGTTTGGAGTATGGTAATGATTTTCTTGGAGGCAGAAGCAAAATTTAGGAGCCTATATACATTTTCAGAAAACAGAACTCCTTTTCCAGGGGCTGCTCTGATTGGTTGAGATAGAAAAGGGGATATCTTTTTGGTGCAGAAGAGGAGGGAGTTTATTTTGGCTCTAGCTTTGCCTGCATGGAAATGGAAGTTTAGTGACTGATCAAGCTATAGCCTTAGGTATTTGAAGATGGTGGTTGTTATGGAATGGTTGTGTAGGTCAAAGATAGATACCGAGTTAGGTGCTTGTTGAACAGAGGGGCTACAGACTGCTTCCCTTGCAGTCAGGGGCAATGAGGAGTGGGCTGATAGCTATCTCTCAGCTGTGTGTGTGTGTGCTTGTGTGTGTATGTGTGTAACATGCCACAGTTAACAAATGGTGGTGGGTAGAGATACTCAGGCTTGAACCCTGTACCTTGTATGGTGGTGTTAAGGACCTGAATTCCCTACCCACCACCATTTGTAAAGAAATTGCAGAATTTTGCCTCATATTTTATCTGATCTGTTCCTCATAATATCTGTGGTTTCTAAATATTGCAATGCTTGATATTTGATGGTACACTGGTAGCATTGTTGCTTTATAGCTGCAGGTTCTTGGGTTTGATTCTTGGCTGGGGTGCCTTCTGTGTGGGCTCTGCATCTTCTCCCTGTGTTTGTGTGGGTTTGGTTTTGTGCCCTCCCATGTTATAAAGACATGTCTGCATTATTTCTTCCTGGGCCTCTGCTGAAAATTGTTTTTTTGTTCCAAGTCAGATTGTCCTGATTAACAAATGTTAAATAAAATTGACAGGCATTTGAATTTCAGACTTCAGGTTTATGAATGTTTAATTCCTTACATATTTGATGGTGCAGTGGTAGCATTGTTGCCTCACAGCTATAGGTTTTCTGGTTTGATTTTTGGCTGGGGTGCCTTCTGTGTGGAGTCTGCATCTCATCCCTGTGTTTGTGTGGATTTGCTCTGGTGTCCTGCCATTTTACAAAGACATGTGTCTGCAGTATTTCTCACTTGGCCTCTGCTGAAAATTGTTTTTGTTCCATCAGAAGTAAAATTGACAGGCATTTGAATTTCAGACTTCATATTCTTCAGAAAATACATAGTAACACTTTTGGGACTGTATTACCCCATTATTGGCTTTGTCCAGGTTTTTTGTGCTAAGGTTGACAACTATGGCAAGAACTGATTTCATTGAATATGTCTGAGGGCTGTATTCCCTCATTACTGGGGTTGTCTAGGTGTTTTGTGCTAAGAGTTTGACAGCTATGGTGAGAACTGAATTCATTAAATGATAGCCGTTTAAGTTTCAGTCTTCCTCTCTTTCACAAAGCAGCTGATTTGGTGTAGTGGTATGTTGCTCTGACTGTTTTGCACAGGGACCTTGGCAGTAAAATGTATGGTGGTAACATAGCATTTGTCTTTCACAAAGCAGGTGATTTGGCATAGTGGTATGTTGCTCTGACTCTTTTGCACAAGGACCTTGGCAGTAAAATGTATGGTGGTAACCCAGCATTTTATTCTAGTAACTTTTCCAAGATTATACAAGCAATGTTTAATGCGTCCCTGGTTTTTGGCCATTTAACCCCCCCCCAATAAATTTGGCTTTTTCCAGATTACTTGTGCTGCGAAGTTGAGATGCAGTTGAGTATTGAGTAGATTTTACAAGCAGCTGAGAGCTGCAGGGGAAGAGAAGTTTAGTGCTGCTTATGCTAAGTCAGCTTGCATTGTTAATAGCACAACAGGTTGTGTACTTGCTTTTGATGCAGAGGTTGTTGGTTCTACTCCCACAAGGGGTGAATGCTGCCATACTGAAAAACTTAACAGGCTCATAGTTAGTATCTTATCAGTTTGCCATCCATTTCCTATTGCAATATTACTAGCTTATTTTTAATGTAATATAGGCAATTTATTCCTCAGGGGCATCAGACACTTTATTTTTCGATGAAACCATGAAATATAAAGGTGTTTGCTAGCAGCAACCTCTTTATTAGTTACAGATTTATTTAATGTGGAATTTAGATGACTTTTTTACTTCTTCAGAGATTGTGCATATTTACTGATAATGGTCGACTGTAGAATTGTGCATATTTACTGATAAGATAGAAATGTTCTGAATTGGGCAGTTTTGTCATTATTGGTGCATGCGTTTTGTTTAATTGTTTACTGGAAAAATGTTCAAAACAATAGGAAGGTGTATCAAAGAGCACATGTATGTTTCATATGCAAGGGGCCTATGATTTGAAAACAGCCCAGAATTAATCTTTATCTGACACTGGTAAAATGTATTTTCTTTGAATGTGGGTTTCAATGCTGTTTCAATGAATGTGAGCTTCAAGCGCAAAGAAGTTTTAATGCTAAGTTTGTTTAGCAGATGTCTTGGGGTTTGTGCTGTAAAATGCAAAATAAAACTTTCAAATGAAGTCCAAATCATCATAGAAGTAAATCAATATGCACATTTGTGTTTATGGTAAATGGAGTGAAATAGCCAAGTAATGGATCATTGGAATGGCTGCAGGGGGAGGCTCCATTCAACCATGATTTTGTGAGGGGGAAGGGCGGCAAACCTAGACAGCCCCAGCTGAACTATACCTTCCAACTGTCCAGATTTTCAAAGAATGAATAGATTTTTGCTTCTTATTTTTGGTTTGTTCCTCATAAAATTTGTGGTTTTCTGGCAAATCATTTAGGAATTAAGTCACTAAACAATGACACACTGAGTTTCAGACTTCCTAACCTTCAGAAAAATGCATGCTAAAGTAAGACCTGTTGTTCTATCAACTGTCTCAGTTTATACAAGAGCAATTTTAGTACTGTTTATATGTTCCCCCAATATATTTGGCCTTGTCCAAATTTATTGCATTAACAGGTTGAGAGGTACATGTAAATAAATTGCTTTATAGAATTAGGCATAGCCAAACCTCTCAACTGTCCCTGATTTTGGCTCAAAATGTTGCTCTTCCCCTAATAATCTCTCTGCAAAATAGCAATTTTGGAAGAAAACATGGAGGGTTTACAATTAAGAAATAACTGTAATAATTAGAGTTAAAGATTACTTTTATTTCAGAAATGCATGTAGATTCTTTTATTTTGTCAGCTGCTCAAGTTAGCAGTACTAATATTAAAGTGTCCCTTCTTTGACAGGTTCCCAGCTGTATTGTGTGGCTATTTTATATTTTTACATCAATGTTTGGTCCATTTTTCATAAAATTGTGGGTTTTTTTTTGGCAAATTAGTGACAAATCATTAAAGAATGAAGTTAGAAAATAATGACAGACATTTGAGTTTCAGATTTCATACCATTCAGAAAATTCATACTAATGCAAGGCCTGTTCTATTATCTTTCTAAGTTTATAAGAGCAATATTTTAAAAATGGTCCTTATTTTTTGGCCTTTGTCCCACTTCTTTGTATGGTTTTGTCCAGATTTCTTGCTCTAAGGTTGAGAGGTATGACAAACGTGTCAGGGCCATCACAGTCAGCCAGGGACATTTCAAATTGTGACATACTTGTTGCACCCCTCTCACCCATGTAGTGACTCTGGATGTGTCGAAGCAAGGCAAGGAGTAGTTATGCAGTGTAAATGTGCAGAGTACCCCCCACCCATCCAAGGTAGACACAAGTACTACAGTGGCTTTTCATCTGTCCTTGATTTTTGCAGAATGGTCTGGTTTCTCTCATTTTTTGTACTGTTGATTTATGCTTATTACTCAAAGTGCCTGTTGCTCTGTGTTTAAGTAGCAATACTTTAATGACCATCAGGTAAGCTTGGCTGAGATTGTAAGATGCAAGTAAGCTTAAATAAGCATACTGTTAAAGAATTGTCAACATTGAAAGCCTTTCTTTTGTTACCATGTAGAGAATACTTAACTAGATAATGTATAAGCCTTGGGTATTGAAATGCATATGGCAGTATTTGTAATAAGGGACAGAATTACATTATTTTAAGAAGCTCATTACACTTGGAAACTTCCAGTCATCTCTGCAGACTTTACCCGTAAACTAAACAGAATGCCAATCGTGTGGTCCATAACCTGTACAGTAATCCTTTTAAGCAATGTATCTTGAGCTTATGTCTTGTTTGCTTTTCATTTTTTACTTTGATCATGTTTCCTTATGAAACAAGTAGATAGTTGTCAGGCAGCAGGTCTTTTTTTGGATAAGGAACATTTTTACAAGTGGGGGCATCAGAGATTTCTACTTTCAGCATGTTACTTGGTACTTTACTAAAGCTGAATATAAATTAGAACTGCAGTGCAAGAAGTGGTTTGAGTTTGAGTGCTGCTTGTTTTTCTTATACTTGATTTTGACTGGCATTCCATTAATGTATTTAAAAAAGTAATTTATTTTTTCATGCCTCACAACCTTTTTGTTTCCATCTAGATATTAAGTAAGCTGTCATGCAGCCAATGCATTGAAATATTTTTATTCTTCTACACTTCATTTTGTCTTGATTGGACTCTCAAAATGATGGTTTGGCACCCACGTCAGTGTATTTAGTTAGTTTTTGTGGTTTTTAGCATAGCTCCTCCCCTTTCTAGTTGGCCACACCCCTTCCCATTGACCCCACCCATTCAGCTGTCTCCTGCAGCCCCCCTTTGATTTGAAGTCACCAGCCACCACTGGCAACCATGTACACAATCACCTACCACTAAGCTACCCGAAATGTACGAATGGCAGATGTGTATTGTGACAGGTTAAAATACAAAAGTGCGGAGTTCAGGAAATAGTATACACCGCCATGTACCCAACAAAAGATGTGTTCACTCTCTCTCTCTCTATATATATATATATATATAGATACAGATAGAAGGGGTGATAGAGAGATATATGTCGATATTTACGGATATACATATATCTGCAAATATATAGATAGGTTAACAACATGTACACAACCATGGAGGTAAAAATAAATAGGATACTGCCAACTACCGAATGCTTTACATACCGACACGCGTAATCATGAGGCTTAAAGACCGAAAGACCACAGTACCGGAACACTAGAACCGCGAGTACTATTATCACGATGTTAAGGGACATTTAGTTATTGCTGCTGGTGCTGCGGTCCAGGTAGGTACTGTGTTTAAGTGTGTTTATGATTGCTGTAGTGTGTGTAAGTGTGTGTTGTAAGTGTGGTGTGTGTTTCTGTGGGACTGTAATGTGTGTGTGTGTGTTGTCTTCATGTGTCTGTTCGTGCTAACTTGGAGGTAGATTATTACAGTAGGTGTGGTCATAGCCAGCCTTAGGCATAAGGTTACCACCTGTCCCAATTTGAGAGGAACAGCCTCTCTTTGGGCAGTTGTGTCCTGACAAAAAAATATTAAAAATGGTAAATGTCCTGAGATTGTAGGACATAATTATGTCCCATATTTTATGTAATAGTTGCATAAAATAGTTATTCCTGTATCTAAAATACCTAAATGTTACAAGAAACATAATAAGCAACTAAACTGCTACAAGAATAAGGTTTTATTTAGGAAAAAAGTTAAGTTCTATCCTTTGTATTGACCGTGGGTATGTGTCGGCCTCTAAAATCCGATGTGTGTCCTGCAAATGTCACACTATGGCCATTTGAAAAGGTGGCAACCCAAGCCAAAGAGGTTCAGTCACCAACACAACTGCAATGAGTGCAAATATCTGTGACAGAAATACACGAGACAGCTTTAATGTAGCAACATTACATTACAGATCGATGTATTTCCGGAGGGATTGAAGGATCAACATCACCTGCATGATATATAGGAATCAATTAACAATGGCTTAATGAATAAGCCTATAATAACCATAGTATTAGTCTACTAAATGATAGGTCTTCAATTAGGGAAGGAGCCCTCACACACATATGAAATATGTATAAATGCAGTCCCCACAAACCTTTATCTGCTATGTACACCCACCTACATCTCCCCTACACCAGAAACAATTGCAATACAGACTGTAATAACATCACAAACATCCACTCACTCAATGACATCTGCAGAAGCCTTAATATACCTTGTGAGAGACACAATTGTAATGGCGCTATGTGAAATCGTTGCTGTTGTACAATGGAACAGACGCCGATGTTACAGGTTTTGTTTGCAATAGTCTCATATCAGATGGTTGAGATAACAGCTACACTCACATGTAGAACTACATACTCTAGCCATCACACACAATCCATGGGGGACATGAAGTCAAAATATCTGTGTCTCTCCATATAGCAGTTGCAATTCATCACAAAAAACACATCCAGGCCGTCTTCCTCGAAGGTAGGGCAAAAGGACAATGCCCAAGTGGAGTAATCAATTATACCCCACTGTTGCCGTGTAATTAGTTAATGGAGTAGCTGCACAGCTGATGTGCTTGTAATCATCTACTCATGAACACCAATTGGTGGCAGGATACCACATGTTACTGGTATCTATGTATAAAAGGATGGCTTGCCATACATTCAAACCATATGCTCATACCATAGAACCATTGAAACAGGAAAGGAGTAAGACAGATATTTTCGTAAACTCGGACCACTAAGAAGGTATGCAGAACACTCAGTATGTTAGTGTATGTAGTGCCTGTTCTGTATTAATGAAAGTGTATGCAATGCATACAGTGGGAAAAGGTATTATGTAGTGATGTTTTGTTGAGCATAGTAACGCTTGTAGAAATTGTGTATACTGCTGTGGGCCACAAGGTAAACACCTCATACACCACAAGGGATGCTACATAAGGGCTTTAAACACAACAATTCCACTCCAGCCGCTGTCAGTGGTAGGGTTTATCCAACAAGTACGTGCCATAACAGGGGATAGTATATGTCAATATACTGTAACAGTAGGCATATGTATGGGCTTATAACTGAGAATAACATGTCTAAGGTGATCCTGCTGTGCAATTATGCTTTGCATTATGGGATATAGCTGCAAAAATGTGAAATGTGCAGTATTGTAGGTAGATATGTCAAATATTTTACATAGCATTACTGTTATATTATGCAAACATCAGGTATGTCTATTGGCATGTACAATACACAATAACAGGATACATATGGCTTGTAGTCACCAGACAGTGTAACAGCACGATAGCTAATTGAAATGGAAGAGCTACTCAATTATCCATGCACAAAGGACATGTAATAGCTTCATATGTTCATAGTTAGGTACTATGCTGTCTGGCCAAGTCCATTCGTAAGCCCAACTACAGTGTTTTCACTTGTGGCACCTCCCTAGGTTAGTGTCCTGTGCCTGTGAACAGCAGAGCTATTTGTGTCCTGCACCTGTGTACAGTACAGCCACTGCAGTGATCCCTGGTGTACATGTCTGTCTCCCATACACCCATCGAGGTATCTCTTGAAGAGTGCTAGTGAGGGTCCCTGCCTGATGTACATAGGAATCATGTTCCAAAGCATGGTGAGTGTCCGGTTCAGGAATGTATCCCTCCAGCATGTCCTAGTCATCATTGCGTTTGGGTACATATCCCAGAGCATGTTGCTCTCAGTGACATTTTGCTTATGTTGCTTATGTGGAGCATATCCATCAATATTGTTGTGGACATGGGCCTTGTATGTTCAGCAGAGATCACCTCTGAGTATGCAGTATGCAAATGAGTACAGTTGGGGTTTCTGTAGTTTTGTTGCATACGTCATCCTTCGGAGGTCAGTAATCCTCTTGGTGTGTTAATATTGTGGTATTTAAAGCCGTTGCTGTTTCGTAAGGTACACCCCAAATCAGGTGTTGTACCCTTGAATGTGTTTCATAAGTCAGGAGTACAGAGGTACAATGGCTGCCTTTATTCTGTCTACAAACCCATTACAGATTAGCGTGGCCACGTAGAAGGATATCCACACCACCTTGGCAATATGGTTAGCAAAGGAGTGGGTGCTATCTACGTGTGTTCTAAGATCCCCTATAATGTCTTATGTATGTAGGGGACTACCACCTATGTGATAGTCAGTGGGTGATTGGTGTAATCCAAAAGGGATGTCTATGCACATTGTGGCATGCATCTTGAGGCCATGTTATCGACACCAGGTATCTGTCACAGTGACACCCTTATGGAGGGTGTCTGTATCAGCTGGTGAATCAATCATGGCCCCTAGTTTGCAGTCGTCTGCAAACATATTCAGGGAAAGTCCTTCTGTGCTAGCCTGTACCTCAGAGAAGCATATACAGAACATGAGGGGCCTATGACCGAGGACTGGGGTATGCCAATTGTAACTGATTTACAGTAGGAACTAGGGTATGCTACCCTCACTGTGTGGGTCCTGTCCATGAGCCACTTTGCATAACATCTCGTGACGTAGGGGTTGATGTGCAGGTGGATGTGTATGTTGACAATACCAGAATGGGGAACGGTGTTGAAAGCCAATGAGAGGACAAGGTAGACTGTGTGGACCTCCTTACCCTCATCTACTACCTTGGTAACTGTCTCAAAGGACTCCACCAGGTGTAGTAGTTATGGTCTGGCCCTAACAAATCCAAACTGGGTGGTATCAAAGGTTTGGAGGCCACCAATGTCTCTGTGATTGACTTCCATGATGATGTGCTCCATAGCCTTGCAGAATAGTCTAGTCAGGCGTATAGGGCAATAGTTCCTCTGGTTCATTGTGCTGCCACCTTTGTGGAGTGTGATAGCTGTTGCTGTGCATCATTCAGGGGCCACAATGCCTGATACAAGGCTATTAGTGAATTTGATGCCCAACTGGAGAGCCATGTAGTTCTGAGGTTTGTGTAAATTGCAGCCTGAGATGTTTGACAGTTACATGGAGTCTGTGTTCCAGGCTTTAGAGAGTGCAGCTTTGAACTGCGTAGTTGTGACCACAGGGACTATGCATTGTTTCTGTATAGATTTGAGCCCTTTAGGGTGTGAGAGGGGTGTAAAGTTAGCATTGAACCTATCTGCCAGGATGTTGCCAATATCAGTCGGTTCTGTAATGTTCCTGCCTAACCACTGTAAGTCAGAGCAGATGTGGGTATTGCCATCGGGAGTAGTGACATACCTCCATAACACTTTGTGGTAGTCCTTGGAATGATTTGCAGTAATGTTTACGTAGCTAGCTTTGGAGGATGTGATAAGGGATCTCAGATTTCTACTGAGGCTGACCAGGGAGCTACCCCATCCATGGGATTGTACTCTACTTTGCAACAGTCTCCTCCTTCTGTTGTACATTATGTCCATGGCAGTGGACCCCCAAAGTGGAGTCCGTTATCTGGTGGGTACCGTCATGGCTCTGTTTGGGATAGCATGATCCATGCAGTCATGTAAGTGCTAATGAAGTGCAGTTGTGTATGATTCAGCGTTTGTAACTATATTGTCCATCTGCACAGGTGTCATGACATTTACTACTGCTGTCATAAGAAGCCTGAAGTTGGCTTTGTAGAAATATTGTACTGTGTTTTCCGTGAAGGGTGTAGTGCATTAAGTACCAGTGTTTGCAGTTTCCCATGTGTTAATGTGGAGTACTCACAGGCATGTATGGCAATACCAGCATGCTATACGTAGCCTCAACCTCACTGTTAGAAAGGCTGACATTCCAAAGATGTCTACACTTCAACTGATCCAGGAGCATGTGAGCTGTGTACTAAGCTAAAGTAGCTAGAGACGTGACATCCATACCGGGTGACATCACAGGTACAGTTACATGGTGTGGGGGGTTACACAGCAGTCTAGCTGATGTCAAGGGTAGAGGCCAGTTGACAGCATGAGGCCTCACTGTGTAGCAGTAATACACTTTCACATTACAGGATGAGAACACACACAGACACACACAGACACACACAGTAACACACCCACACTCACTGGGTCAAAGACACTATAACACACACACTTGATAGTGTTGAGGTGAGGACCCCTGCCTATGTGGTAATCACCATTACAGTACTGTGCACCCACATGACGTGACACAGAGAATGAACATGTACAGGCAGTCAGTAATGCCTAAGACCGGCATCAACAGGGTAGTAGATTGCATCACCTGGAGGGGTTAGGGGTCCTATCTGTTCACTATGGTAGTATACATCCTCACTCCATGCACCAGACAGCCATACATACATACATACACACACTGTGGAGTCCACAATTGAATTTACCTATGTCATGCACATACAGATAGCTAACATGTGTGTGATACACACACCACCCCTGCCTATGTCTTGCTTTCTACACTGCAGTATGTACAGATCTCTACAACAGTGTACAGGGGTGTGTAACAATTGCGATGTATTCCCCACCATACGTGGCATATATGGACACACAAGCAAACACACATGGCAGTACTGTGAATCAAACACATGCTGTCTTATGATACATCTGTCAGACATGCAGCAGTATTGCCCACATTACAATGTGTACCGACGCTACCTTCGGCAATTGTGCTGCTATATGTACACAGGAGGACTTAAGTGTTACAGGTGTCAAGTGATTTACAGTCAGTGACACACTGACCGCTGTGTAGGTTGTATGTTTTCACCTTCAATTAACAGAAACATAGCTTAGTGTTTGCACATGTTAAGCTAGGACGGCTTGTGACACACCTGTGAGCTGTCTTCAGCAAACATCTATCTGCAAAGTTGGCCCACCACTTTATGTACACACATCCATCCATACCTGATATACATCTTACCGTACTGTCAGTATTTCACAATATACAGGTGTCAATGATGGGGCTGCATTGCAACTGCATGTTGTAGTAAGACACAGATGAACTGCAAACATCAGCTACTGCACATGCATGGTAGCTGAATGCACACCACTACATATACATGTGTGTAGGTCCTACATTCCTGTCATGTAGCCATGTTTGTATGCATTGCAATTGGTGGATATGTGTGATGACATACATGACACACAGACTGTTGGATGATATGATAGTTGTCATGGGTAACCAGTACAGAGGGAATGCTAACTCAGTCAACATCGCTATCACACCTTATGTACTGTTAGCTTTCAACAGCCATGGACCTACCTTCCATGTGCATTCATGTAATTGCTGTAGCCGCTTGTCTGCATGAAGGACAGCAAAAGCAATGCTATGTACATATGTCTTGGTTGTGTGTGGGGCATGTACATATCCACGTCAGGTACATGTATGTCATATCCAAACATGAGTGTGTTTACTGGTGTGCAGCAACAGTTATCTGTTATAGCTGTATATGACCCAGGGTCCCTATTATGTATACAGCTGACCATGTTTATGAACAGTGGTAACATTGCATTGCATAACACATGATGGAACCCTGTCGGTACATCGGTAGTCTGCACAGTGGCTGTAGAGATAGTTACAGTCCACTGGTCATGAGTAACATGGTGTTGTACTAATGTATGGATGTGTGTTGCTGGTCCAAGGACATGGTGATGTCTGAGGGCTACATCCTAGAATGCAGCATTTGACTCTGATCTGCACCTGACACATCTGTGATGGCTTTTGAGAGTGTACTGGTCAGTACATGTGAGTGGCCTTCATGTACGTGGGGACACTACCACCTGGAGTGGTCTGTAACGGTGTTATTGCCCACATGTCTGTATCTGAGGTATACGGTGGAAGTGTATTGTGCACAACTGAGCCTTATGCCAGGTGTTCCTCACTATACAGATGTCAGTATTCCCCATTGTTGGATGTAGATTGGCAGCTGTGATTACAAATGCTACACATCTAGCACAGTTTAGCATACACATACAATGCAGTTGTCCTCTAGGTGTCAGGGTGTTTACCTGGTCTCAGGATATTCATCTATAAATGGTACTATATGTGCAAAGTAGCCACTCCTGGCAGGACATCACCACGGGTGGTATTAGTGTGCCAGGTTTAGATTGGTACAGCTAAGGTAATGGACAGCAGCAGACATTGTGTAGAAGACCGGTGTCTGATATATGTAGTGCAGCGTTCATGCTAACAATGATGACTATCGACACACTGTGCCCTTCCATGTTTAGAATGAGAGTGCATACAAGACAGCCCTTCGCTACTAAGTGTGTGAGAATGTCCAGTATGCCGTTGTGTAGATGGACACATAGTGTATTCCAAACAGATGTGTGCTACTAAGTGTGTGAGTATGCCCAGTGACACCTTGTGTCAGTTATGTGCCTCTATGTGTATGGGCATGACCATTGTAATCCTGTATAGCGATAGTGTTCATCCAGGCAACAGATGGCCATACCCCACTTCAGGATGGATTCCTACATTGAACACTCTGGTTCACAGGTATGTAAACCATAACTGCCAGCATCCATGTCGATGTCCACATTCCTAGAAGGTCATATTGACTGTCTGGAAAGGTGTAGTGTCTGTGGCGCATCTCGTATCTATGTAGTTTTGTAATAGTGGTCCGTAGATAGGCAGTTGTCCTGCTCACACCACTGGTGTGTGTTTGTCTCTGTCTGCCTTGGGACAGTAATATGTTTTTAGACTGCTCACACTCCATACAATACATATCAGCATTTGTTCCATTGATGATGTCACCCACCTAGAAGTATGCCTCTGGGATTACTGTGCTCCAGTAATCTTGGTAGCATGGTCTGTAACTGCATAATGCTGTAGTATGATAAGGTAGTTAGGTCTATGTTCTAATCTCAGCCCTCCCAAGTGTTTGTGTTTCCAGCTGCCTGTGGACAGAGTCATGCTTTTAGACTGCTCACTCTCCATACAATACCTATCGGCATCTTTTCCATTGCTGATAATGTCACCCACCTAGAAGTATGCCTCTGGGAGTGCTGCGCTCTAGTAATCTTGGTAGTGCGTTCTGTAACTGCATAATTCTGTAGTGTGAGAAGGTAGTTAGGTCTATGTTATAATCCCAACCCTGCCAAGTGTGTGTGTGTGTTTTCAGCTGTCTGGGGACAGAGTAATGCTTTTAGACTGCTCACTGTCCATACAATCCCTATCGGCATCTTTTCCATTGCTGATGATGTCACCCACCTAGAAGTATGCCTCTGGGAGTGCTGTGCTCCAGTAATCTCGATAGTGCATTCTGTAACTGTGTAATGCTGTAGTGTGATAAGGTAGTTTGTTCTATGTTCTAATCCCAGCCTTGCCAAGTGTGTGTGCGTTGCCAGCTGCCTGGAGACAGAGTAATGCTTTTAGACTGCTCACTCTCCATACAATCCCTATCTGCGTCTTTGCCTTTGCTGATGATGTCACCCACCTAGAAGTATGCCTCTGGGAGTGCTGTGATCCAATAATCTTTGTAGCACATTTTATAACTACATAATGCTGTAGTGTGATAGAATAGACAGGTAGGTGTTCTATTCCAAGGCATGATAGGTGTGTGTGTTTGGCAGTCATATCCTATGTGTTGGTATCTGTGAGTGGCTAGCTCCAGGATGTGTTGAGTGTGTTTTGTTGCTTTCCTATATAGTGTCCACAAATGTCATGATTGCCGAAGAGACTGGATTGGCAAGACATACACATACATCCACCAATAGGTCTGGTGAGTAAATGTCAGCAGCCCTACTCTTACCCTTAATACAGTCTGACCTGTGTGACGCAATGAAACACACGTGCCTTGATAGTAACACCACTACATAATGCAGGTGGCACATGTGGTTTCCTTTTCATTCTTGTCTAATGCTTTGTTGTCATGTGGTCCGCTGTTGTAATATAAATTCTGTATCTACGTATGTGTGTGTATATGTATATGTGTGTGTGTGTGTGTGTGTGTGTGTGTATATGTGTGTGTGTGTGTGTGTGTGTGTGTGTGTGTGTGTGTGTGTGTGTGTGTGTGTGTGTGTGTGTGTATATATATATATATATATATATATATATATATATATATATATATATATATATATATATATATATATATGTGGACATTAGCACTCATAAATCTACATGATGGAATACATGTCCTATACTATTGAATGTCTGTGCTGGATGATCCGTACATGATCACCTTGGATGTATGTATATCTGCCATGGCTTAGTGGTAAAGCACATCATCTGTGGTGTGCAGGGTTCCAGTCGTGTACAGACTGGTTATTTTCTTGCTGGGAAGAACAAGGGACATCGAATACGGTGATAGTAAGGCACCTTTAACCAGTTGTGTGCAGATCTGAGCAACAGTAAGCAGTGGTTATTATTTAGGAGGATCAGTATGGGTCATATAACTATGCATTAGAAGACAATACTATGCAAATGAGGTTAAAAATAGTGAATCCCATTTATCCCCAGGGTGTGATTCAGATCCCAAGAGTGTATGTGTATAGATAGCCGGATGCAGGACTCGAATATAGGTGAAAGCATGGGGGGGGTGTCAAGCATACTGTACGTACATTGGAGCCCTGTGCCTCGGGATTGCTCCTTCCTTAGCACACCTAAGCTTGGGGTGTGTCTATACCTGCCTAGTGAAATTGGGAGGGACAACAGCAGTAGTGGAGTAGTCAAGGTGAACAAGCTGTGCAAACAGGTGATAATTAGCACAATCAGCAGATCACACGCCCAGCCCAGACCAGAACACTACGGTAAAGTGACCAAGCACCATACACACAGGTTTCTTCCACACTCTACACCACTGGTGTATACATGCTGGGACATTTCTCTACACAATCCAACCAAATGAAAAGGGCTTCAGCAGGCAACATACACCAAGATGTGCAGGAGGCTGAGGGTGTTGAGGATGTGAATGCTGCCGAACAACACTTATTGAGGGGACATAAGACTTTACAGACCCAGGGTAACCTACCAGGGGCTACATGAGCTGGAGATAGTGGAGCGCTATGGGCTGGACAGAGATCTCCTACAGCAGCTTGTTGAGATGTGCCGGCCACACCTGACACATCGAACAGGCTGAGGGAAACCCATCCCAGTGGATACCAAGGTATGTGTAGGCCTAGGTATCCTAGCCACAGGTAAATCCCAAAGCACAACTGGGGATATCATGGGTATCTCACAGGCATCTGCATCCGGAGTATTACACCAGTTCCCAGATGCCATGTCACCACATGCCAGTGAGCATGTACATGTCCTCAACACATGTGAGGTGTTGACCAGCAATATGTGTCTCCTCCACCAAATGGCAGACTACCCTGGGGTACTGTGTGCTATAGACTGCACACACGTATGCATCAAAGCACCACCCGGTGAGCGGGGTAGGACCTACATTAACCGCAGTGGCATACCCTCCAACAGCTAGGTCATATGTGATGGCCAGGGCATTATACTGAATGTGAACAACGTCTCAAAACCTAAAATACCTTCAATTTTTGGGATCCCGAAGGTACATAAGGACATCAATGACCCACCATTGAGAGTGGTGGTTTCTTCGGAAGGTTCCATAACGGCACCCCTAGCAAAGTATATTGATGTCAAAATTAAACAGTTGGTTAATGATAACCAAAATATATTAAAAGATTCATGGGATTTTCTAAGAAAGATTAAGAATTTCTTACACAAAGAAACTTCAGGGTTTGGTACTCTTGATGTGGTCGATCTTTTTACAAGTATTCCCCATGAAGTGGGATTAACATGGTTTGAGGAAATGTTGATACCTTTCAAGAATATTTCTCAAAATGATTTTAGAACTATTTTAGTTCTTATGGAAATGGTCCTGAAAAACAATTTTTTGTTTTTTGAAGGTGAATACTACAGGCAAACGAAGGGAGTGGCCATGGGAGCCCATTGCACCGTGATGCAAACATCATTATGGCATATTGGGAAAATAAATACATCCTTATCCCGCGGTTCAAAGATATGTGGACCCTGTACTGTAGATTTTTAGACGATTTGTGTTTCTTTTGGAAAGGTACCAAAGAAGACTTTGACAATTTTGTAGGATATGTCAATGGGACAACTAATTTTCTCAAATTTACAATGAATTTTGACACACAACAGGTAGTTTATTTGGATGTTAATATAATTAAAATCGATGACAAGTTTGTTTCCAAGATACATAGAAAGGAGACGTTCTCAAACACATACCTGCATTTTACTAGTTCTCACCCTTTCTATCAGAAAAAGAGTGTTTTGAAAGGGCAATTGGTTAGAATTTGCAGGATGACTTCTGATGATGGAATGTTCACAACAGAATGTGACAATTTGAGAAATATGTTTACAAAAAGAGGTTACCCAAAGGAATTGTTTGATACTATATTGCATGATGTTCTTGATGGGAGAAAGACCAGATTTGAACCTATTTTAGGTAAGGATGAAACAACAGTGTCATCAGATATTACCCAAAAAAATGATTTTGTATGGCCTCATTACTACATATGATGGGCAATCAAATATAGTAAAGAAGACATTTTAAAGGAATGGATGAATTTTGCCAAAGTATCAGAACTGAGTCACATTTTTGAAAATG
Source organism: Protopterus annectens (assembly GCF_019279795.1). Lineage (NCBI taxonomy): Eukaryota > Metazoa > Chordata > Ceratodontiformes > Protopteridae > Protopterus > Protopterus annectens. The sequence goes on along the minus strand of NC_056739.1, from coordinate 1,424,842,438 downwards.
AAATTAAATTTATTTATAGGAAGGGCAACAACATTAAAGGTATTATTGAGAGGGGTGCTAATGGACTGACCAATAAAAGTAAGAAAAAAGCTGGGGTCTTCAAATGTGGTGCTTGCAGGTATTGTGCACACTTAAAAATTGGAAATAGCTGTTTCTTAGAAGCTAGGAAGAAAACGCTTACATTAAATACCTTTGTTAATTGCAACACAAAAGGGATTGTTTATGTTGCTTTATGTAAAAAATGTGAGGCATTTTATGTGGGAAAAAGTGAAAGGATGATAAAACAAAGGATATATGAACATTTATACGATATCAGAAAATCTTGTATCAACAATTCTCTGTATAAACATACATTAGTTTGTAAAGAATCTACTTTTGAATTTTTTGTAGTTGAGGTTGTGCCTATTGACCCTAGAGGGGGCATGTGGGAAACACTACTAGAATACAGAGAATTGTATTGGCAAATAACCTTGGAATCAAATAAACATCCGGGTATCAATGACATGGTGTCGTTGGCACCCGTTTTAAAACTAAGAGCAGCCAAATTATAATATAATTTAACATTCATTTTAAATAATCTATGAGTGCTTAGTTAATAGTGCAATACCATTTTGCACCAGTAGAGTGTAGTATTGTTTTAATGATTTTTAATGATTTTTTATGACATTCTAAATATATTTTAAATCTATTTCATTGTGTATTAAATATATATAGTTATGTTATTTATTGATCATTTACAAAGTATATATATTTATTCTATTAGGATATGTCATGTATTATCATCTGTTTTACATTTTTGTATGCACTTTTTTATGCACTATTTTATGTGGTTTGATTTAAGAGATTAATTAATCCTGCTGGATGATTGGTTTATTTGAAATAGTAATTGTATTTAAATGATGGACTTATGGGTGGAAATGTGATTTGTTTCATTATCTGATGAAGGAGTGACGAAACGCTTGAAGTGTGTTTGTTACACTGCGTATTGGATTTGCTGTTGCTTTTGGATTTCTGTTAGCCCAATAAATTGTTTGCATCTTCGTTGGTTCACTTGGTGCTTTTTTCTGTTTATTTGTACTGCCAGCACCTTTCCTTTGAGCTTGGTTTCTGGTTATTTTCTTGCTGGGAAGAACAAGGGACATCGAATACGGTGATAGTAAGGCACCTTTAACCAGTTGTGTGCAGATCTGAGCGACAGTAAGCAGTGGTTATTATTTAAGAGGATCAGTATGGGTCATATAACTATGCATTAGAAGACAATGCTATGCAAATGAGGTTAAAAATAGTGAATCCCGTTTATCCCCAGGGTGTGATTCAGATCCCAAGAGTGTATGTGTATAGATAGCCGGATGCAGGACTCGAATATAGGTGAAAGCATGGGGGGGGGTATCAAGCATACTGTACGTACATTGGAGCCCTGTGCCTCGGGATTGCTCCTTCCTTAGCACACCTAAGTTTGGGGTGTGTCTATACCTGCCTAGTGAAATTGGGAGGGACAACAGCAGTAGTGGAGTAGTCAAGGTGAACAAGCTGTGCAAACAGGTGATAATTAGCACAATCAGCAGATTACACGCCCAGCCCAGACCAGAACACTACGGTAAAGTGACCAAGCACCATACACACAGGTTTCTTCCACACTCTATGCAACTGGTGTATACATGCTGGGACATTTCTCTACACAATCCAACCAAATGAAAAGGGCTTCAGCAGGCAACATACACCAAGATGTGCAGGAGGCTGAGGGTGTTGAGGATGTGAATGCTGCCGAACAACACTTATTGAGGGGACATAAGACTTTACAGACCCAGGGTAACCTACCAGGGGCTACATGAGCTGGAGATAGTGGAGCGCTATGGGCTGGACAGAGATCTCCTACAGCAGCTTGTTGAGATGTGCCGGCCACACCTGACACATCGAACAGGCTGAGGGAAACCCATCCCAGTGGATACCAAGGTATGTGTAGGCCTAGGTATCCTAGCCACAGGTAAATCCCAAAGCACAACTGGGGATATCATGGGTATCTCACAGGCATCTGCATCCGGAGTATTACACCAGTTCCCAGATGCCATGTCACCACATGCCAGTGAGCATGTACATGTCCTCAACACATGTGAGGTGTTGACCAGCAATATGTGTCTCCTCCACCAAATGGCAGACTACCCTGGGGTACTGTGTGCTATAGACTGCACACATGTATGCATCAAAGCACCACCCGGTGAGTGGGGTAGGACCTACATTAACCACAGTGGCATACCCTCCAGCAGCTAGGTCATATGTGATGGCCAGGGCATTATACTGAATGTGTGTGCTGGCTGCCCTGGAAGCTATGATGATTCTGATATATGGCATCTGACGCAGCTGTACCACACTTTTGCCAATATGGACATCCCCTACAGTCACCTAGTGGGGGATACTGGGTAACCACTGGAGTCGTGGCTGATGACACCCATCAGCAATGCACACACACCTGAACAACTAAACCATAACGAGGCACACGCACAGGCAAGACATATAATTGAGCATGTGTTTGGGATGCTCAGGTCACGGTTCTGGTGTCTGGACACATCCGGTGGAGCCTTGCAGTATTCACCAGCTACATGCACCCAAATTGTTATTGTATGTGCTATGCTACACAATATGATCCTGCAGAAACAGTTGCAGCAGAAACAGCATGGGGCAGGGCCACACAGCCCTCCACCAATGTCAAGGCCTGTACAGGCACACTGTGACTCGGAGGAGGAACTACCTGAGCTGGACCCAATAGGCGAAAGGAGGCGTGCACAGTATGACCTGCCCTTGGCAAAGAGCCAACGCATGGCATATGCACTGACATAGTAGGTACCAAGGGAATTTCACTCTCTCTGACTCGCACAGACAGTAAAAGGGATGCCAAACATGACACTACCTGTGCTCAGCCATGTATAGGAAGTGCAATGTGTGCATCTGACATAGACAGACCTCCAGCACCAACCTCAGGTCTGGCACACCCCCAAGGTAAGTCAGTCAACCTACCAATTGGCAGTTGTATTAGAATGTGTTTATACCTGTAGCTATGGTATGGATGTGAGCATACAAGGGAATTTGGTGGCCGACTGTTAGGGCAGCAGACAGTACATGTCCATAGTGGCACCATGACATCTGTAGCACAAACTGGGGTCACAATAGTAGCCAGTAGTACACAAGGTGTCCTAACCCACTGCAGGTTATGGGCTGAACATCATGTGTGTCCATACAGCCCACACAAGTTTCATACAGCTGGACAGGTGTAGACCAATACAGACAAATGCTATACAATGGCCTCTGGATATGCCCAGTGGATGACCCCAACCCCCACAGACACACACACAGACTACAGCAGGACAGGCAGTTGGATGTAGGTTGTGAAGGCTAGGACGTCTGTAACCACTATGCTGGTAATTAAAGCTAGGATCTGAAGTACACTGGTATGCCTCTAGCCAGCAAATTAGGTAGGTCCACACACTGAAATGGAGTACCTGGCATGCCAGTACAGTTGTAGCAAAAGTGTACAACTGTCAGCTGTGCCCCCCCTTCCAACATACACATGTGAAAGTCACGTGTGCCACCCCCAGTGCTGTGTAGGAATGTGGATACAGTTGGACCATACTGGGCATGCTCAAACACATGAAGGTATGATGGTAATGTCAGTCGACAACATGCATAATGGTCATACTGGGCATGCTCACACACTTAAACACAAGATGGCTAGGTCTGCAAACACCTGTGGTCTGGACATATTTGCCAGTACATTGCTATACTGTTGGATGACTGTGCTGTATGGTATGTGTGTGGTACTGTCTATAGTCTGTATATATGCTATGGTGTATTGGTAATTCAAATCAGCTGTGTTCGCAAGGTGTTGCTACCAACACTTGCAAAGGATGGTTCTTTGTTTGCAGCCAGAATAAGGCCTTTGGATACGGAGTGGGTAAGGCACATTCCAGCAGGTGGGAATGGTTGTGTGTGGGTTTGCGCGGTGTTAAGCACTGCTGGCCTCTGGTTACAGCTCCTTATACTTGTTTAGACTCCACATTTCTTTAACAGTGCAATACTCACATACTGGTAGACAAACACCCTTAAACCCACTCGCTCCCTCACTTGCACGTGCACCGACAATGGTGCTTGCATTTGTCATTCACACTAGGTGGGCGCGATCTCTTGTGATGCCTATTACATCGGACTACATGATTACAGTATCGGGTATGGCTGACCATTATGCGATGGCAGGCGTTCCACTGTACGGAATCGGCGGCCTGTCCAGTGACATAATCATATTATATACGTGTTCCTCATACAATCTGCTCCCATCTGGCTGATACATGGGAAGCGATTCTCTGCAATGCAGACATGTAAATGTGTTTTGGGAAACGCATCTTTCTGCCAGGTCATGCTACCGCATACCTATTGTAGGTTTTCCACCTTTTAAATTGGCCGAAGTGAGACTTTAGGAGTAACACCTTTCCCACTTTGCATGGAACAGTCCCTCATTAGGCATATGTGTCATGCGAGAATAATCTAGCCATAGCAAATGTCCTGATTAGAGGAAAATATTATATTCTATGTTTCTCTAATAGTTGCATGTAACGATTATTGTATAAATGACACTTCGATATGTTATATGAAGTAGCATAAGCAACTTGACTGCTGCTAGACTAAGCTTTGATTTGTTCTAATATATATATTTCTGTACTAGACATGGCTGTAGGTATGTTCTGACCTGGTACGTCTGACATTTCTACAGAGCAGGTCCCACTTTGGCCGTTTGGAAAGGTGGCAGCCCTATAGGACCTATATGTAGAGATGCCAAATTTGGCAAGGCAACACATACCCACAGCCATTAGAAAATTGACTACTTCACTGGTTTGCATAAATTAAGGTTATTCTTGTAGCATTTGGTTGCTAATTCTGTTTCCTATAACATCTAGGTGTTTCAGATACAACAAAATCATTTTATGCAACCACTACAAACAATATATGAACTCTTTTCCCGAAATCACAGGCCATGTGCTGAAACATTCATTTTGCAGGACACAACTGCCCAGAGTGAAGTGTCCCTCACAAAGGCAAACAGGTGGTAATCCCAAATTATTATGCTATCATCTATCTAAGGTGGTCGGCGGAATATGCACTTTCCGTCACTAGCAGACCTCACATACGAATGGGGGAGAATGAACACTGTATCAGGGAC
>NC_056739.1:1424827232-1424832232 GCF_019279795.1 Protopterus annectens | reverse complement strand
ACCTTCCACATGCTGTACATCACGCACATAGGTATACGCAAATAATTATCTTTCATGACATGGTAGGTACACCTGGGTAATACCTGTTCAACTTTGACACATCCCGACAAGAACGGCTTGGACCGCATATGGGCGGATTTTGGCCGAATGCTTTGACCATTGGTAGGGCTGCCACCTTTTCATATGGCCAGGATGGGATATATTCTGGACACAAATCAGATTCTACAGGGCAACACATACCCACGGTCAGTACAACAGATAGTACTTTTGTTTTATGCCTACGTGTTAGCTTATTGTTGTAGCAGTTTATATGCTCCTTCGGTTTCATTTACTTGCTTATTCTATTTCTTGTAACGTGGTATGTTACATTCGGAAATAACTATTGTATATGACTATTACATGTGATGTGGGACATAATTATGTCATACGGTCGCAGGATATTTTACATTTATAATGGTTTTCGTATGGACACAACTGCCCAGCTGTGTACTATCCCTCACAATGTGGGACAGGTGGTAACCCTGACCATTGGGCTAGACTTAGCTATTGGCGAAGCACTAACATGATGGGTTTCACTTCCACTTGGTATAACTATCAACACTGCATTAGAATACGGGCACATGGTTTTAAATGTCATTTGTTCAAGGGATGGAGACTCGATATTCGCTAATGTGCATTTGTGTTTGCTTCTTACTTTTGTGTTCGCAAGAACTGTCTTGCACTCTTTGCATACGTTTCAGTATCCATGGACACTGATAGGTGTGATTACTATTGCAGGCCGACTGTAATATTCAGCATTTTAGGTTGCATGTCAACAGCCGACATTTACACGCCTCCATGCGGCACTTCGACACACCCCATGCACTTGCGCTCGTTTCCTATGCACGTGGCTGTGGCGGCAGCGCACCTTCATTAATATGCATATGGCACTACTGCGCCATCTGTACGCCACACAAGTCTAACGCCGAGCTTCATGAATCCCGGGGAATGTATTCTTTATTTTAAAACAAAGCAGAAGTGAAAGAAGTAAAGTGAAGATACTGAATACTGGTTAATTTTGTCATCAGGAAATGTGAATAAGGGATGTGCTGTCCTTGGAAATGTGTCAGACTGAGAATGAAGATGGCAGTTATGACAAAACTCAGTAATTTATTGACTACATCAACTGTTGAAATGTAGCAGCATATAAAAGAAAACATGTATGGCCTTAAGACTGGAATGTGCAGTTTTGTGTTGGAGAATAAATGTTTATCCCTGTGGATATAGAAATATCTTAACAAAAGATTCATAATGACTTAAGTCATCTGGTTTAGCTGGTGAGAACACTGCAATGACAATGCAACACCTATTATTGTGTTTCATTTTGAAAATTAATTAAATGCTGATACTGAGACAATTCTATGCTACACTAAGAATTATTTTGTGTTATGCTCATGACAATTTAATTGCACATGTAATTTCTTAAGAAACAAAGTAGTATGGATTATGTGAAACAGTTATACAAATCATAAGCCTGGGAGCCATTATTGAATCCCCAAATGATGTGGATATTCTACAAAATGGCCTTACAGAAAAAGATGCTTGGTGTCAGAGCCATGGGCTCAAGCTTAATGCCAAGAAATGTATAGTTATCCCCTTTGGGAAAAAACATGTATCCATGAATTACCACATAGGTGGCAGTACACTAAACACCGAAAGTGTGATGAGAGACTTAGGGACACAGGTGGACAGTGGTCTCACCTTCGATAACTACATCGCCAAAACAGTCAGGAAATCCTTCTATGTGGCACACCTCATCACTAAGGGCTTTTCATCCAGAAAAAAGGAGGTCATTGTCCCACTGTACTCACCCCTCATTAGACCCATTATAGAGTACAATGCCCCATTTGGTATGTACTTCACAAAACATCTGCAACAGCTGGAAAGGCTGCAGAAATACCTCACTAAAAGAATCACAGGCCTAAAGCAGATGCCCTATGCTGACCATCTAAAAAAACTCCAGCTTTACCCTGTGGCATATCGTCTACTCAGAGGCAATCTCTGCTTAACATACAAGGCCATGTCAAACCCTGAGCTGTTGGACATGCTCCACTTAAAGAAATCCCAATCCCTCAGAGTCACACACTCCAGGAATCTAAACCTTGTTATCGCAATGAATAAAACATGTTGGAGAGATAGGTTCCTGACCCAGAGACTCCTCATACTCTGAAATAGACTCCCCATACATGTCAAACAGAGCACCTCCTTGTCCCTCTTCAAAAGGAACCTTGACGATTGGATGGGAGATAGGAAATTAATCCCAGGGATCACGTCAGTCTCCCTGCAAGACAGGGGTCCATGGAAGTAAATATTGTGAGAAGAAATATCCAGGGAATTGTTATGGCTAAGCTTGTATAGGCCCTAGGGCCGATAGCCTAGTCCCAACCTATGAACCTATGAACTCTCTACTTAAGAATGTGGGACAAAGCTAAAAGCAATGGGTCACAATGGTAGAAAATCAATGAAAATTTTTAAATATCACATTCAATCACTTAAAAGAACAACAGAGAAATTGGTTTGCATCAACATGCGAATATTGAATAATAAGAAGTACAAAGGTCCACTGTCTGGCATTATTGAATGGTTGCAATCCACAGTGAATTAACAGAAAGTCAAGAAATGTTATGAGAGACAGGGTAGTTAAATAAGGCAAAGTCAGGGATGCTCTGCACCATCAGGGATAATTGAAAAGCTATGATATTCATATTACATATATCATTGTGACAGTATCAGTTATCATGTTATTGAAATGGTAACCATTTGAAATAGAGAGACTGAATGTCAAAAAACAGACTAACATATACTAAATCCAAAATTGCAGGTTCTCAGAATATTCCCTTTTTTCTAAGATATGATGATCTCAGAACTGTCTTTATAAGTTTGGGGTAGGGGCTTAACTCCTGCATCAAGGGGATTGTCACCCTAAAAAAAATTAAAGAGAAAAATCTATGTTCAGTAGTCACTCTACTCCTGGATTTTTTATCTTTTCCTTATCTTTCATTTTTAAGTGTCAGCACTCGGCGTTATGACTGCAGAAATTTCATTATGGAACCATGTGAAATAATATTGACTGTGGTGAAACCACAGAATGACAGATTGATAACTACAAAATGACAACGTTTTGTATGGAGCATTCCCAGTACTAAAGAGGCTGTGTTGAAGAAAAAAGCCAGGCAAAGGACAGCATGGCCATGTTTATTCAAGGAATGCATAATATACCTGAATTAATTTAAAGGACTGTTGAATAAAAACATGTCATGTTTATCTAATCACAAACAAGTATTCCATTTGGTTAGTTTGTTTCTTACAGTTCTACATTTAAAGAAAGCCTGACTTAAATATCCTCCCTTTATTTTCTGCCTTTATCTGGTTTTGTGGTATATATGCTCTTTGATTATGTTAGGACATAATTTCACTGATACCCTTATAGTTTAAACAATTAACAACCAATCAGACTTCTTTCATTGTATTTATTTATTTATTTATTTATTTATGTATGTATGTATGTATTTGTTTATTTATTACATTTGTTAACCGGGTAGTGTCCGACTGGCCAGGAGCCTGTTTTCTGCAGAAACCCAGGCAGAAAAGCTCCATAACGGTGCAATACAAACTTTCATGCAAACCATAGTAATTTATATCATGAAAAAACAAATTAAAATAACACTGAATACAAATATGCTGAGAAATATAGCCTTGAACTCAAAGACAAATTGCTAAAGCAGGCACTCTTATAAGTATACTACATGTGAATACATGTATGAGTAGCAGAAAATATATGTTATTCAGCAAAGAACTGAGTGGTACAGAGATGAGAAAAGTCTGCATAGAGATGAAAAATGAGAAAGTCAGTTAAAGACAAAGAGGGGAATGGGGTTGCTAGAAGCATCAGGAAATATGGTAAGGTTAGGTGGAGCAAAAGTTGGGTAAAAGTAATGGAAGTGGGAAAGAAATTAGCCTGGAGTATGGCAAGTGTACAGCTAATGACTAGCAAGGTGATCCTTTAGAAGTAGTTTGAACTCATGGTGGTTAGGATTTTTTGCTATGGTTTCAGGAACAGTGTTCCAGAATTTGGTTATTTTGTAAGAAAAGAGGGAGTCACCATGAAAGTTCGTTAGTAGATCTGAGAGATCTGAGATTAGTACTAGGTTGGACTAAGTTGGAAATACTAGGCCATTTGCTAGGTTGATGGACTACTTTATGGGCTAAGGTAAGTTGATTGATAAAAGGCTGGGAAGCTCTAGCCAGTTTAGCTGTGAGAGAGCCAAGCAGTGGCAAGATCTGTGTGGATGTTTTGTGGCATATTTTATTGTAACATGATTCCAGGTTGAAAGAACTATACAGGAGGGTTTATAGGAAGTGTGACCAAGCAATGAATAGTCTGCCATTTGGAGTTAGGTATGGTTTGGCCCTGTATAGGGTGCCAAGTTCGATGTGGGCTTTTTTGATGATCAGAGAGATATGTTTATCAAATTTTAGATTATCATCAATACTAACTCCTAAAAGTTTAGGCTGGTTAGTGGGAACTATCTCGGTTCCATTTGAGGAGAAGATTGTGAGGGGGGACTGAGAAAGTTTGAGTTTTTTTGTTTCTGAAAACTATTATCTTAGTTTTGTTGGGGTTTAGTATGAGCTGGTCTACAGAGAGGTATCTTTTCAATGTCCTAAAAAGAAGTTTGCATTTTTAATTGAAGTTCATGTGATAAGGTGGCTGAGAAGATATGAGTAGCATCCTCTGCGTACTGTACTATGGAGCCTTGTTGAATTGCAGAACTAAGGTTGTTTATGAATATGATAAAGAGAAGAGGACCGAGTATAGAACCTTGGGGTACACCTACAGAGATGGGAACTAGGGAGGAAAGAGAGTTTTCCCATTTAGTGGCTTGTCGATTGGAAAGATAGCTATGGAAACAAGTTAGGGATGATGAACTGAGGCCATAGGAAGACAGTTTATTTAGTAA